>NC_056726.1:230954530-231054530 GCF_019279795.1 Protopterus annectens | reverse complement strand
TCTTGCATGCGGATGAAGTCTCAACTCGCAAGGGCTCAGTTGGGACTGTCATGTGTGTCCATCTACACAACAGCGTACTGGGCATGCTCACACACTTAGAATTTGCAAAGGGCCGTCTTGCATGCAGACGGAGTCTAGACAAGGAAGTGCACAGTAAGGCATAACTGTCCCCACGCACAGAGCGGTCACACACATGCAGTGACCAGCACACGCTCAGCTGCCATCACAGCTGTCACAGGTGCAGATCCCAGATGTACACACGGCAGTCTACACTGTAGCCCCCGAGACATCACCATGTCGTTGCTGCAGCAGTACACAGCCATACATTACCACAACACCGTTTGACACATGACCAGTGGACTGTACAGAGGTCTACAGCAACTGTGCAGGGTACACATGTACTGAGAGGGTTCCAACAGGTGTTATGCATTGCAAGTATACCACTATACATGACCAGGTCAGCTCAAGACATACCAGGGGCCCCGAGTGGTACACAGCTGTGACACATGAGTGTTGCTGTACACCAACGAACACGCATGTTTGGATATGTCAAACATGTGATTGTAGTGGATGTGTGCATGGACCACACACAACACATATATACATAGCTAAGCCTTTGCTGTCCCCCGTGCAGAACAGTGGCCTAAGCAATCATACGCACGCAAATGGAAGGTGGGTCCATGTCTGTTGAATGCTCACAGTACAGGAGGTAGCAATGTCAGAGAACACATTCCCCTGTAGTAGTCGCCCATGACACCCATGATATCATACCACAGTCCATGTGTCATGTATGTCAACACACACGTCCACCAATAGCAATGCATACAAACATGGCTACAGGAGACACATGTAGGACCAACAAACATGTACAATCTGTATTGTGCATGCAGCGACCATGCATGTGCA
This sequence comes from Protopterus annectens, assembly GCF_019279795.1. NCBI lineage: Eukaryota > Metazoa > Chordata > Ceratodontiformes > Protopteridae > Protopterus > Protopterus annectens. The sequence goes on along the minus strand of NC_056726.1, from coordinate 231,053,624 downwards.
GTGGCTGATGTCCGTACCACAGCTGTGCCCAACTAAAACATGTGGTCGCAATGCAGCCCCATCATCGACACCTGTATATGGTGACATACAGACAGCACAGTTGGTTGTACATCCAGTATGGAGGGATCTGTGTACATAACGTGGTGATCCACCTGTGTAGATGTATGTGTGCCAGGGATGGCCCACAGGTGTGTCACATGGCACCCTACCATGCCATGTGCAAACAGAACTCTATGTCACGGTTACTTGATGGTGATGACTTAACGCATACACAGCGGTCAGGTGTAGCTAACTGTATGTCATGTGACACCTGTATCACTGACATCCACCCGTGTGCACATAGCCACACAATTGCCAGACATAGTGTTGGTACACATACTGTGGACAGTACCGCTGCATGTCTATCAAACAGATCATCTTATGGCAGGTGTATCATTCCCAGCACTGTCATGTGTGTCCGCTTGTGTGACCAGACATGCCACACATGGTGGGGACTACGTCCCAGATGTAACACATCCCTGTACACCGTTGTACAGATCTGTACATACTGCAGTGTGGAAAGCATGTGGTCGGCAGGTGTGGTGCATCACACACATCGGCTATCCATACACACATAGCTAGTCAGCACAGTGTGTCTGTGTATGTATGTATGGCTGTCTGGTGCTTGGTTTGAGGGTATATGCTACCATACTGTGGAAACAGGATCACTAACCCCTCATGGTGATGCAGTCTTCTACCCTGTTGATGCCATCGGTCCAGGCCATACTGGCTACCTGTGCATGTCCCTTCTCTGTGTCATGTTGTGTGGGTGCAAAGTACTGCGAGGGTGATGGCAACATAGGCACAGGTCCGCACATGAACACTATGGGGTGTGTTATAGTGCTGTAGACCCCATGAATGTGGCCATGTACCTGTACTGTGACAGGGTATTACTGCTACACAGTGTGGCCTCATGCTATCAGGTGTCTCTAATGTCATCATTGGCCTGACCGCTGTGTACAACCCCTGCACCATGTCAACATACCTGTAATGTTTCCCGGTATGTATGTCACATCTCTGTCCGGTGTAGCCTGTTCAACTGACCACATGCTTCAGGTTCAGTATATGTGGGGACATCTGTGTCATGTTTGGACATCTGTGTCATGTCTGACTGTCCAACAGTCGGGTTGAGGGTGCATTTAGCATGCTGATATTGCCATACATGCCTGTGAGTACTCCACAGTTACACATGGGGGACTGCAAACACTGCTACCTGTAGGCACATGCCAGTACACCATAGGAGGGAAACAGGGCATTACCAACATGCTGTTACTATTGTAACTGAGACACATACTGTGAACATATCACAATGCATGCTACACCTGGACTACATGGTATGACTGGTGCATGTTGACAGTACACCACTGATGTCACATACACATCTCTCAGTATTCACACATGTCCAATGCAACATACAAATCCCTCAATATGCATACACAAGTAATGTGAGATACACCTCTCACATCTCAGTATTCACACACGACCAATACAACATACACATCCCGCAATATGCATACACAAGTAATGTCAGATACACCTCTCTAGTCTGTTCACCCTGTGCATCAGACCATATGAGCATATCCCTGCACTGATGGTGTGGATGACAGGGATGTGGCACAGGCTTCATCATATGCACAGAGTGATACTGTTTGCCAGGGTAATAGGCTGCACCAATGGATGACATCATGTGTGCAGGTAAGGGCCAGTGATTTGAATGGACATGTCTGTTCCGTATGTATATGGGTGTTGTGGTGCCCTACAGTTGTGTTCGCTGTGTGCGTCTATGTGTGCACACAGTTCTGTCATTTGTGAGGCCTACATAAGGGTATTATGGACAGCTCCAGAATGTACAGACCAGGTTGTACAGCTCACTGTGACTGGACATGGCCATATGTCCTGTGCCTGCCAGGGGTTGCACGGGCACTACCAGGCAGAGGTACAGAATGGCTACTGTCCGATGACACATGGCCACTGGAACCATGTCCCCACCGGAAACGTCCAGGGCCATGTCCATGTGGCCTGCTGTGACCTGATGTGGACATCACAGCACCAGCTGCACTGCTACTGCTACCGGCACTATGGGAGAGGCCATGTGAGGTGGCATGCTCGCGTTGACCTGCACTAGGTGTTGTAGCTGGCCTACGTCCATATGTCCTATGCCTCACCCCTACCAGATGTTCCAGCACAGACAGCTCACGCTCATGGATTGCCATGTCACGGTCGAGGATTCTGACCATGTCACCCAATCACCTGTCCAGAACATCAGCAAGCTGCTGTTGAGCACCTGCCAATGCCTGGATGTTGTTGTTTAGGGTACTGATAGCAGCCCTCTGCAGCCTCTGCCCTTCTCTGTTCTGCCGTTCGGCACGTGCCTGTGCTGCCATTACAGTCTGGAACATGCGTCTGGTGATCCCAGCTGCTGCGGTATGTCCTGCAGGTGCATGTCTGCCAGAGGTCCTCCTACGAGCAGCACCAGCCACATGCCTGTGTGGCACATCTGCAGTCAATATACTGCCACCATGGTGTGGAGCCACACCTTCTGTAGCCACCACACGTTCCTGTTCAATGCTAACAAACGATGACTGTCCTTCCTCTATGGCCACTGTAGATGTGGTATGTGTTGGCAGCTGAACTGTGTGTGGGGAAGAGGGGGACATAGCTGGGATGGCAACCATTGGCACAGATTCCACCCCTGACATCCCTGCCTGTACCTCGTGCATATGTTCATCACTGCTAGCATCTGTGGGGACACTATCAGATGGACCACAGGAGGGTAACGCACCTACATCACCTGTGAATGCAAAGAAATACTCTACATTACAATAGACACACACACACACACACACACACACACACACACACACACACACACACACACACACACACACACACACACACACACACACACACACACACACACACACCGACACACACACACCGACACACACACTGACACACCATGCATGTGAGATGACAGATGGCATGCAGCATGCTTGTGATACAGCTGACAGCATGCAGCTCAGTCATCAATAGTGTTTGTAAGCATACCCCCTGGAATGCACACTACAGCAGGCAGGTGTCATATCATTATCCATGCAATTCACATGATCATGGTAGTATGCATGCATCCCTGTGATACACCATGTGGACCAGAACAGGATAACAGTACACATGGCTGATGTGACCTTGACATGTAATCTGCTGACATGTTCATTAACATGCATGCATGCCTGACACAATGGTGTCGTGACACATGTACAGCATCATACTGGGAATCACATTGCGGTGTTGTCCATATGCCCTACAGATAGAATGCATGTTGCGCAAATGTGCATGGGCATGGTAGGGGATTGGGCCATCTACATTGCTGTACAGTGTGATGTACAGACACTGTGCCATTGCATGGCATCATGAGGCATCTATATTGCTAAACAATGCATGTTATGTACACATTGCATATCCAGAACTGCATGCATACCCATGACATACCTGTGGATTGTGACCTATGATGCTGAGGTGTATACACACCCAACCATGCTGTGTCATGTGTCAGGTCACTGGAGGACATACAGATGACACCCCTCCACGATGACTACAGAGTGTTAGCTGCCTGGCAACCATGTCCACACATAGCAGACCTGTCACGTCACCATTTCACACATGACATTGATGTATCACGCACACATGGTGCACAGCTAACAGTGATGTCCTACGGCAGGGGGGAAAAGTTCTGTTTCTGTGGCCTGGTGTCACTGTCAGTGGGATCTGTGAAGGTGACTACCGTCATGCTATGACACAGACAGCATGTTCAACACATCTTATGAGGTACATGTCACTGACACCTCAGCTAGCTGTGCACAAGCAGTTATGATGTGCAGCGTACCACATCACCTGTACAATCGGTCTAGTATGGCTGTACTTGGACCATGTGTGGACAAAGTGGGACAGGGTGTATCCACATCCCATCTTCTGTGTGGTTATGTGTCTCTGGCCATCCCCCATGGCCATGTGTGCACATGTGTTGGTCATGTATGTGATGGCCGTCTATCACACATGTCTGTGTTGTCCCATATGACATACACCCATAGATGTTGGTTATGTCACCATCCACAGGGCTATGCAGACAACAGGTGTATGTGGGGTATGGGTTATGGGGAATTGTGACAATATTTCAACCAAAACGCTACGCGTCTCGGACAAGTCAGATGGAACATCACCATGTGTGAAACCTTTGCAGGGGCATATAACACGATTGTGATGCCTGTGGTCTGCCCATATCACAGCTCACTGTGCGGTACTGGTTTGTGTACCACACATTCTGTTCCACTGTATAGTACATATGCCTCCATTGTAGAACACCTCCACCATTGTATGCACAGCTGGACACACATATAGCAATGACAAATACTGTAGTTTCATGTCTGTGCATCGTTTCAGTTGTATGTATTGCACATGGGTGGCCTGTGTGGATGATGGGTGATGCAACCTGTATATCCATGTATTAACTGGCCACATGGTGAATAGATCTATGCTTTGACATGCCTGATACTGATGATAGACTCACTTGCAACGGACTCTTGTCTGTGTGGCACGCCAGAGGTACCTGTATAGGGTGACACAGCATTATGAACATTATCCATGACTGTATGACAGCCACAGGGTGCACAGTGCAGGTTAACACATTCACCTGTACAATAGCATATAGTCAGCACATGTGTGCATACCATACCTCTCAACCTCTTAGAACAATAAATGTGGACAACGCCTACTATGATGGGGGACATATAGGGACAACTGTGACATATTGCTCTTACTAACCCGGATATTTGATAGACCAATAGGTTTGCATGCACATGGGTTTGCAACGGAATGTGCAGTCATAAACACAACTGTATGTCATCATTTAATGACTCCATTCCTCAGCTATTTGCCAGAAAGGGACAGATATTAAGGGGAACACACCAACAATATGAGGCAGACATCTGGGCATCCTGCAATTACCTGTTCAGTTCAGAGGTATGGTGCATACACAGGGTAGCATAAAGCATGTGTGTCCACATACCTTGCATATGTTGTTACATTACATGATGTACACTGACACATGCACATATGTGGGATATACTGGCCATATGCTCAGTACTGACTTACCAGGCAACTCCAGGTTCATTGGTTGTGAGACACCCACCTCCACGATGGCAGCTACTGTTTGTGGGGGCTGTTCCAAGGGTGTTCCCAGACTGGCCAGTAGCTCCTCCGTGTGTGTGAGTGGAGGCTGGGTTGGTGGCCCACCACCCGTACCACCTTGTTCTCTGGCGATTGCAGTGGCACGCTGTTTTGCATGACGTATGAGGTCCGTGCAGTGTCTGCGCACCTGCTGGTAGGTGCGGTTGTGGCCGACCACTTCGTTGACCCTCCTGCGAAGATCCTGCCGCAGGTCATCCTGCTGCTGTGCATGCTGTGGCATGTGGCTGAATAACGCCTCGTAGTTCTCATGGAGGTACGGTATTACGACATCATCCTCCTGTCGGCTATATGCTGGTAGGCGTGTATGTGGCATTATCTGTAAGACATGATGAAGGTGACAGGTCACATTTACAGACATGTACAGTGATACTGCTGCACATACATTCTAGTACATTCGCACAGTTATCTTTGCAAATCAACATGACACTAACACGACTGGCATGTATGTGTCTCACACATGTAACACCCAGTATGCATTAGATATCATCCCCATATATCTGTGTCACCTCATTAGTGTTCCTACTGCATGTGACGTCAGTCTCCATGTGGACATGTCTGTTTGCATGCACTGGTGTTCTTACCTATCTACCCATGCCTGATGTATCCATGGTAATGCTGTTGACCTAGATGCTGTGGATATGTCACATATCAACACAGACACAGCCTTACTGGTACGCATGGAAACCTGTACATGCATCTGTTTTTCCATAGACATCTACAATGCACAGCTGTTCAACATCCTGCCATGGATCACCTGTGTTGCACATGTGATAGGCATGGGACAGTGGCTAGTCGGACGTCATTCGCAGGTAAGGTTATCGGCTATAGCATGTACAGGCTGGGTTTCCTAGCTGTATCCGATACCCATTACGCCACCACAAGGGGCATCAGTGACACATTGCTGATCCAGATAGATGACACTACATCAACCATACAGCCATCACACCATGTATGGCAGGGGTGATATGTGCAGCTATGTGGACATGGCTGCATGGTATGGTGGGAGTATGTCACAGGTATGGCACAGGGATCTGTCTGGCATGTGGCCATCCTAGTCGTAGGACGGTGGTTGTCCATGACATATGTCTTTCAGATCAGGCTATGGACATGTAGCATATCTAACAGCATAGGTTCATAGGTTCATACTAGGCTATCTGCCCTAGGGCATTTATAAGCCTAGCCAGAATGTGTTTGGCTTTCGCCACCCATTTTAAATTAATTTTGCTATGCATATGTCTGTATGCAAGGTGGATAGCATGCTGCATACTGGAGGTGAGTATTGTGGAGGCTGGTATTGGCCATCCACGCATGGGCCCTACCCCTGGAGGGTGATGTGTATTCCAATATTGGTCACACGGGTGCTGTGTATGCCTGTCCAATGATCTCCGTGCACATGGATACCACCCTGTCATGTCATGGGTACCTCAGATGACTACCTAAAGGGCCAGGGAGATGTCTCCAGCTCAGGGAGGTGTACTACACTACACCATCCCTAACACAGTGTCCATACTGTTGACCACAGCCTAGGTGTTTTCTAATGGGTACGGGGGTCTTCCCCTACTGGTGTCATTGCTGATATCATCCACCAGAATGTGCACATATGTTACACACATCACACACACAGCCCATTCTGTATGTTGTTCACAACACTGTGACAACAATTGCCCATAGGTCATGGCCATTCACATCATCACATACACAGATGGCTGACATTTGTCTGTGTGGTATGGGCTACAATGCGGGTGGGGTACAACACATTAACACTGGTTTACTGTAGCTGACACTGTGTGATATGCACATGTCACTGTAGCACCTTTCGTAGTTGTGAGTCTGTCAACAGGCCACTAGTAGAACACTCCTGTGACATACACAGGCATCTGCAGCTGAACATCCGTACTGTCTTGTACATCTGTACTGCTAACATCTACATTGATAATGGTTCATGAACCTGCAGACCATACCTGGCAGTGTTCTGATGCGGTGTCACCAATCATGACTGTTGTCAACACATGTGGGTTGATAGTATACAACACCCTATCTGTAATGTGTGGGCATGTTCAGCACTTCTTCAGAGCTTCTTGGCACGTTATGAGCTACTGCTTAGTTTAGCACCCATTTCACACCAGTCCTCACAGGTACACTGTCTGTCCATACATTTCCAGCTTGATAACTGTACAACAGCTGTCGTACACATCACTCACATACCTCGTGAGACATGGTGGTTTCTACGGCCTGTCCACCTGCCACGTACCACTTATATACAGGCATGTCCAACTGGCACGTACCAGTGCTATTGCCTGTGACTATGATGACTATGTTGTACATGTGGCAATAGAGCTATACTCATGTCCACAGTCAATGCACACCTCCCAACATACAACAGTACAGCCTGTGGGGGATGCACATATGCAGCCCTGCTGGGGGTTATACTGTCACCAACCCTGACTGCACCTGACAGTCATGTGGGGTTGTGCAACATTGGCAACGCACCCCACACATCACATGGTCCCACATGATCCCCACCACAGGCCACACATACGGAAACACATTGTACAGTACCCCTCCATACTCTGTGTGGGCACCGACAACAGCCCACATCACCAAATACAACCACACCAACCTGTAGCCCACAGACACGTGTGCCCATCACATATAGCCAATAGGGTTAGCAGAATATACTCAACACACCTGTCTTTGGTGAATGTCAGCAGTCACATTGCTGTTCCACTCAGCAGGCTACACAAGGAGATAGTCACTCACATACTGCTGTCCAGTAACTGGTTCTGCAACATAACCTATGCACACATGCCACAAGTCAGCAGGTACGGTGTGACTCCCCTTCCATGTTTGTGTGACAGACGTTGTCACTCAGGGCACAGACTACATGTGCAGGGACTTGCAATAGCCCACCAGTGTTGTCGCCCTGCTGGTGTGGTCCACACCCTGGGAAGCATTTTGAGTTCATCGGGACCTGTTACCACTGTACTACAAATGACTGTGTCACTCCCAACAGTTGTCCCTGCTTCTGCTGTCATTCCACAGGCATCTAGTATACGTCCACTTTGACAGACCCAGCCAAACAACATGATGCTGTGGCACAGTTGACCTGCACCTGTCAGCCCTGGGAGTACGGATCACATGTTGGTCTCTTGCTGCTGTTATACTGCCTGTCTTGCACAGTGCCCAATAACAGTCACCACCAGAATGGGAACAGGCTAGCGAAGCATGTGGTCATGTCACACAATGCTTGACATCATCCTCTGTGACGCATGCAGGCAAGGCACACCTGATACTGCACCACTGCAATATCTCTGCAGTGACTGGGACCTACCTCTTGGCTCTGCAGAGCACACCTGCAATGACTGGGTATAGACAGACCATACCTCTCAGGCATGTACCTGGACTGGCACACCCACAGCTGAGGTGTCCCCATATTCCACTATGTTGTACACACACCCCGGCTGGTTACTTCGCACAATGCATCACAGGTGCTCCATGTGCATATGACTGTGTCCGGAACTACTGCTGCTACTAATGTGAGACTGACAGTAACCCACACCTAACTGTGATAGCCGCACATGTACTGACACATTAGGTGTACACTGTGCATGAGTCATAACCTCCGCTCAGCTGGTTTGACCCATACACCACCACCAAGACCAACAGTATCCTTGACATGGACACTACCAACATGTGACTGCTGTTCGACACCTGTGGTTGTCCCCTCATTGGTGGAATCCGAACATGTGCTACTCACCCTTGTTAGCCACATACCAGCACCACACACTTCATGGCATACACAGTAGATGAGTACTACAACACCAACTACAGATGTCGTATGACAGTGGTAGTTGTTGTCGTGACACACGTGCAGGTGGACAATGCACATGCAAACTCTGAGACATACCCCAGTGCACTTCAATAGCATGTACACGACAATGTGGTTCATGCTATTCCACACAGAGCCATGCAGGTACACACCAGAATACAGACAACACTCTGGGGGTGCAGTCCCACGGACATACTTTACAACAACAGGTGGGGGCTGTTACACAGTGGTGTACATTCCCATGGGCAGGGTGACTCACTGGTCAGCCTCGGTAGGGCCACAGGATCCCATATCACATACACCATAACTAGCTACATACACATTACTGCGACACATTCCGAGATGTACCACAGGGCATTTTGGTGGTATGTCAGTAGTCGTATGCAATACCCACATCTGCTCACACATACAACTGTCACTCTGGAACATGACAGTAACAGGTGATGTTGGCAACATCCTGTCTGATGGCTTCATTGCTAACATTACACCCTCTCACTCCCTGGAGGGCCACATTCCTTGCAGGTACATTGCGGTGTACCTGCATTCACACCTACACAGTACTGACCTGCACTCTATATGTCCTAGGACACAAGCCCCTTGTCACTCTGCAATACCCCAGGCTGTGATGTCCACAGAACTCTGAACAGCATTTCTCCCCACTGGGACACCATATTCAGTAATAGCCTTGTACCAGACATTGTGGCCCCTGACTGGCACACAGCGACTGTAACACTCCTCACAGGTGGCGCCACACTGCACGAATGGGACTATTGCCCTACACACCTCAATGGTCTGTTATGCACGGCTATAGGGCACATAATCATGGACATCATTTGTTGAGTCTCTGTTGTTCCCCAGTCCTTTGATGCCAGCTGGGTTGGTCTTGTTGGGGCCAGAGCATGCCTCCTACACCTGTTGAACACCTTTCCTACAGTCGCCAGAGTTGTTGATGACGACAAGGGTGTCCACACAGCCTGCATTGTCCTCTCGCTGCCATTCAGCACTGTTCTCCATTCTGGTATTGACTACATACACATCCACCTGCACATCACAACATATGCCTCCGGATGTTATTCAATGTGGCTAATGGACGGGACACACACACTGAGGGTGGCATACCAAATCACATACTGCAATCCAGTTACACTTGGCTTACCACAGTCTTCAGTCACGGGGCCTTCATGTTCGGTATATGCTTCCCTGAGGTACAGGCTACCACTGAGGGGACTTCCCTGCCTAGCTTTACAGACCACTGCATACCCAGCACCGTTGTTGCTCCACCAGCTGATACAGACCCCATCCATACGGGTGTCACTGTGACAGATACCGATATGAACATCATGGCCTCTACCTGCATGACACTTGGTGTGTACATCACCTTTGCAGTACACCATACTCCCACTGGTTATCACATAGGTGTTATTCCCCTACATACATGTTGCATTGTACATGTGTGAAAGACACATGCATGTCGCACACACTCCTGTGATTACCACATTGCCACTGTGGCATGGATATCATTTTACATGTTCACACATATCTGTCCTGGGTGTGTAGCTGGTACATAGGCACCCATTGTACCTCTAAACACCGGACGTATACACACATCCATGGGTACAACACCCCGCGTAGGGTGTACCTTACACAACAGCTTTACATACCCCAACATTAAAACGCCATGATGTTTATTGAGCTACACCTGGTGACGTATGTGGCTTATGTACAGACACCACATCTGTACACATTTGCAGACTACATACTCAGGGGTGACGTCTGCTGCAAAGACAGGGCCCATGTCTGCAAATATGTTTATGGATATACTCTGCATACACGACATACACAATAGCCACTATGACCATGATGCTCATGGATATGTGCACACATGCAACTGTGTGTGGCATGTGCTTGGGGGTTGCATTCCCAGACTGGACACTCACCATGCTTTGGGACATGTTTCCTATGTACATCATGCATGGACAGTCAGTAGCAGTGTTTATGTGATACCTCACTTGCTGGATGGTGGACACATGTATGCCAGGGATCACTGCAGTGGCTGTACTGTGCAGTGATGCAGGTTACACATGGCTCTTTTGTTCACAGGACACTACCCTGGAGAGGTGCCACTGATGTGCACACTGTAGTTGTTGTTACACACTGACTTGCCAGACTGCATGGTACACCACTATGAACCTGTGCAGCTATTACATGTCCTTTGTGCATGGTTACTGGTATAGCCCTTCCAGTTAGATTGGCTGTCACACTATTACAATGTCCCATGACTATGGGCCATATGTCTACTGTTATTGTACACGCCAATCATGTTCATGTTTGTCTGTCACATCTCTTCCACTATTCTAGTATGGGAGTAATGTTTGCGTCCTTTGCAAATGCACAGAGTGGAGTACATAGTTATTTCATCATAACTGTTTATACATATCTTAATTACATAGTACTCACATCACTATATGATACCTTTGTTATGCATCATATGCCTGTTCTCCTGTGTAACATATCTGACGTATCAATCTACTGTACTATACATTACACATGTTTTACATGGTATCCCATAATTCAACCATTACTTGCACAGAGGGTCCACCTTAGACATGTCATTGACGTTATATGCCCATACACATGCGTACTGTTACAGTATATCTACATATACTATCCCCTGCTATGGCACGTACTTATTGGACATACCCTGCCACTGACGGCGGGTCATATGACATTGTTCTATTTAATACCGTCATGTTGCATCCCTTGTGGTGTCTGTGCTGTTTACCGTGTGGCCCACTGCTGGATGCACATCTTCTACAAGCATTGGTATGATCAGCAAGACATCACTACATAAATACCATTCCCCACTTTATGCATGGTGGACACTGTTAATTACTGCAAACCAGGCTATGTATACACTGACATTACGTAATTCAGAACATACTATACATACAATTAGTGTTATACATACCTTGATATCGTTCTGGTGTTTCGTCTCTATCTCGCTCCTCTGTATCACTCTTTCAACTGTTATACGGTATGAGCATACAGTTTGCATATCTGGCAAGTCATCCTTATATACGTCTATACCTGCAACATGTGGTTTACTGCCGCCAATTGGTGGTCCGGTGTGACTAATTACGTGCACTTCAGCTGTGCAGCTACTCCATTCACCAATTACGTGGCAGCAGTGGGGTATAACTGAATTCTCCACCTGGGCATTGGCCATTTGCCCTGCTTTCGGGGAGATGGCCTGTATTGTGTTTTGTTATGTGTAATTGCAACTGCTTTGTGTAGAGCCAAGTCTATTTTGGGGTAATGTCCCCCGTGGATTGTGTGTGATTCTACCTGTGACTGTACCTGTCATCCCACCCGTCTGATAAAGGACTATTGCAAACACCTGTAATATCGCCTTGTGTTCCGTTATACGGTGGATACAATTTTGCATGGCGCCTTTAAATGTCTCTCACAAGGTATGTCAGCGGTTCAGCAGATGTAATTGACTAACTAGATGTTTGGGCTGTGGTTACGGTCTGTATTGCTATTGTTTACGGTGTGGGAGATGTTGGCGGGTGTACGTAGCAAATATGGTTTTGTGGGGCTTGCATTTCTACGTAGTCCATATATATGTGTGTGGGCCCCTTCCCTAATTACTGCACTATCACTTAATAGACTTCTATTATGGGAATTTACTGTGGGCCATTGTTAATTGGTTTCAATATGGTATGCAGGTGCGGTTGATACTTCCATACCTCCGGATGTATGGCGATATGTGCAGAGATATTTGTAAATGAACGCTATCCCGTGTATGTCTGCCCCAGATATTTGCTGTCATTGCAGTGGTGTTGGTGTCAGACCCTCTGTCACATGGCTTGCCACCTTTTCATATGGCCATAGTTGGACACTTGCGGGTCACACAGTGGTGTTTACAGGCTGACATATGGCCATGGTCAGTACACGGGATAGCACATACTTTTATCCTCATTACAAACCTATTGTTCTTGGTCCTTCACTATGTATCGGTTTGCATGTTACATTTCCATGTCTTACATACAGGCATGAGTATTTCCTGCAACTATTGCATATTATGTGGGACATAATAATGTCCTACACTCATGGACAGTTGCCCTTTCTAATGTTTCATGTCAGGACACACCTGCCCAGGGGCCATAGGTTAAGATTACCTCCCATTTCACTTTGCGATGGATAATCCCTCTTTGTGCAGTTGTGTTCTGCAAAATATTTGTGAACATAGCAAATGTCCTGTGACTTTGGGACAAACATATTCCCTATAGTTTGTGTCATTGTTGCATGTCACCCTTATTCTGTATCTGACCCGCCTACATGTTACAGGACACGGGACACGTACCTACGACCATTACTAAACTATAAGCTTTTTATCTATGCAAAACACTGTTGTTCTGGTTTTCGTCCTGGCCAGGTGTGTGTCGTCCTGCTGACATCTGGTGTATGTCCCACATTGGTCATTTGAACTGTGGCAATCCTACCGTATGTACATCTTGCCTAGCAATAGTGTTGGGTGATTGTGTACATGACTGCCTGTTCCACTCCTGGCAGTGGTCGTTTTACCCTTCAGAGCAGGCGCTATTTGTTCAGGGGTGACTAATGCTGGTATCACCTGTTCTGTACATCATTGACCATGATCTGCGCAGTGGTCAGTGACACTTAGCCCTGTTTCACGCATATCCGTATAGTCATATTTAAACATCGCTTACCAGCTGTGGGCAATGCTTATTCCCGCTAACGTGTGCTACACATATTCTGATGACCTGCATCCGGACTGCATTACCCGTGCCGTCGGGATTATGTTACATCCCTTGCAGGATGTGGGACCGGGAACATGCACGACAGTCACTGCATGTACCACTTGGACATCTGGGGGTTGTACATGAATTATGTAAATTTGTATGTGCAGTACACTACAGCAGTTACTCCACACTACACTCACATGGATGACTCCATTAGTTTACAACTTGATGGGTCCAGTTAATGGTATGTCCATGTGATGTTTACTGGCTGTACTCCAGCACTGGCTATGTATATCATAATTAGGTACACCCGATAATTTGCTACACCTTCATACGACCATGGATGCAGCATGCCGGGGTAACTAATGCCTGTCATGGGTACATCCCCTGCCTTGACACTACATCCATGATTACATTTTGTGGAGCCCCTCATTAATGCGGTGGGTAATCCGTGATGACTGTGTGTAGGACAGTGCTTACACACATGTGCTCCCGCGATTGCCTCTGCTCCAGTACGCGACAGTTGCTTACTCGATGTTGTGGCGACGGGTGTCACTGTTTGCCCCGTTTGGTGTTTTGCCTCTGACAATCAGGCGTGTACCTACCGATGTACCTGGGAACCTATACACACAGCACCGACAGATGCTGATGGGCGCATCTACTGTTCAGGTGTTGACAGTTCCGTGTTTCCATGGCTGTTGCATGTACAATGTTTGAGGGCTGCCTATGTAGGATTCCACAGTGGGCCACCTATGCATCACAATTTACAGGTAGTTGTGTTTGTGTGCCATCCATGTTACTGTGTGCAGGTGGGGAGGGGTGTCAGTCCGTGGGAGCCTACACTGTCAAGGTATGTGCTATACGTTCCCTCTTTGCCAAGGTGTAGGCATATTGGGCACGCCTCCGTCTGCCTACTGGGGCTGGCACAGTGTGTCCATGGTCTGGATCCCTCTGTGCCTGTGTTGGCCTTGGCACTTGTGGTGGGCTGTGAGGCCCTCCCCCATTATGACCCTACTGCAGCTGTTTCCGCAGGATCATATTATGTAGCATGGCACATACTATGAAGATGTGGGCACACGTGCCTGGAAAGTACTGCAAGGCTCCACCAGATGTGTCCAAGCACCAGAACTGTGATTTCAGCATCCCGAACACACGCTCTATGATGATTCTGGTTTGTGCGTGTGCCTCATTATGGCGTTCTTGCATTGGTGTGTGTGCATTTCTGATGGGGGTCATCATCCATGGCTCCAGTGCATAGCCAGCATCCCCCACAAGGTGACCTTGTGGGATGTCCCCCCTGACAAATACCTGATACAGCTTTGAAGCATGCCAGATATGGGAGTCGTTGTAGCTTCCAGGGCTACCAGCACACACATCCATGATAATGTCCAGGGCATTGCACACGACCTGGCAGTTGATGGAGTGGAATCCCTTGCGTTTTATGTAGCGCCTACCATACTCACCGGGTGGTGACTTAATTTGTATGTGCATGCAGTCTATCACACCCAGTACCTCCAGGTAGTTTGCCACATGGTGGAAGTGACGCATATTGCTGGCCAACTCCTCCTGAGTTCGGGGGAAGTGTATATGCTCATTGGCATGTGGTAACATGGCATCCAGGAACTAGTGTAGTACCCTGGATGCCGATGCCTGTGAGATCCCCATTATATCTCCTGTTGACCTTTGAAAGGTACCTGTGGCTAGCATTTGCAAGCTTACACATACCTTCGTGTCCACTGGGATGGGTTCCCCTCTGTTGTTTCTGGTTCTCAGGCGTGGCTGGCACAGCTCTACTATTTGCTGTAAGATGTCCCTGTCCACCCTGTAATGCTCAGATCATGTAGCCCCTGGTAGGTTACCCTTGGTCTGAACACTCTTCTCCTCCTCCAAGGCCTACGGTGGTTGTCGGCATCATCCTCCACAACACCGTCGGTCTGTAACACATGCTAATGAATCACAGCTATGGCAGCTCCCAACATGTACATTTTAAAAGTTCCCCACCTGTTTACACCTATGGTGCAGTATTTGGGAATACACAGGTGTGTGTTGGGTGCTTTCACACTTTATACTGTTCTGCTGTGAACACTGATGATGTCATAGGGTGTGTATGTACGATCGTGGCTTCAGTGTATCTTCGGTGTTTTATTTATGAAACCGCTATTGTGCTGCCTTTGGTGTTGCATTACATTTGGATGCCGTGATTACCTCCTGCCCTTCCGTTTACATTTGTGCACGTTACACCTACCATTTGCTGGGATGCATCCAGCTGCCTGCTTTCATTTGTACTTTGATAGACCTGGCTTATCTTGTGTAATGTGTGCTATTGCCGATCTACTGTGGGTTTGCTTTGCTCTGCTATGACAGTTCTCCTATCTTTGCATTCCAGGTCCTCCACACCTTTCTTTGCAATCCTATGCCTCCTCTATCCTGTTTTGCAGGTTTCTGCATGCAGGCTTGTCTACTGCCGTCGATTGGCCGCCGTGTGTTGATTGGTGTTAATTGCTCATTACTACGCCAATTACCCTGTTCAGCATTTCCTTCTTTTCTTCCCATGACCTTCCTGTTTGTACTATTGTTCGCGGCGCGTGCATCCGCTTACCAGGTTTCGGGCACGAGTTCATCCCCGTACACATGCGCGTTTGGGCACCATGTGTGCTTTCACCCCTGTCCCCACCCCTGTCCTTCAGCTTTGCTTAGCAATGGCCAGGCCAGATTTGCATTGCTCCAATGTGCTTACTGATATGGTGGCACACCCCTCTGCTGATGTCATGTATCACCTTTGATACACTCCTCAGTGTTATAGCGCTACGCTGTCAGGTACATCCTTAATCCGGCAGGACGTTTGCGATTCAGTATTACCTGCCTCATTTGCATGGCATTGACTACTAATTCATAGTTACAGTGCTGAACACTGTCGCAGGCCCCTGGCAACCCTTGCGCCTTGCTTGTGGTGTGCCATGCCTACCATTGCATATTATGGTGCAAGCCTGATTTGTCTTTCATTGCGATTTTCTGCCATTTTTATATATTTCCTTTGTATTCCTGTTTGCACACACATGCCCTGCAGTTGTACTGTGCATTACTGTGGACATGACATTAAATGTTGTTTTTTAGGTGTCGTGCATCTTTTCTTGTGCCATTGGCTGTGTATTTTTCCATTGGCCTATGTTAACTTTGTAATACATGTGTGTGGTCCGCTTCCATAATTCCGATGTTCTGTTTGGGAAAATGTAAACCGTGTTTTTTGGTTTACATTTCCATGGGCTTGCGCTACGCCTGCAACACTTCATGAATCACTGTATGCCTTCATTAGCATGGTGCGACCCTGTGCATGGGGTGATTTGCATACCTATGCCGAGGACTGTGTAGCTCTGGCGTACGCCGGTAGTGCACGTGGGATTGGTTCGTACCTGAATCGCTCGGTGGACATATTTGGCGTTATGCCGCCTATGCTACGCCTGCGCCTGGCGCAAGCTTCATGAATCCGGGGGATAGAAAAATTATTAATTCCTGGGAAAAGAAAGGATTTGTTTGTTGGCTCCAATGTATCAAATAACTAAAAGTTTTAGATATGCAAGTAATAAAAATGACATACAAAATTCCACAACAGGACTGCCTAACTTTACAGAGTATTCTGTCATATTTGCAAGATTTAAGTAGAATAATTAACAATTCTTTATTTAAAGTAAATCCTAAATTTACGAAATACATATATGAAATCATATATAATGACTTTGACATGGGAAACAGTATTTCAAAATTTTACAAAATATTGATAAACTATAAAACAACACCTGAAACTTCATATTTGAAATATATAACAAAAGAACACTCAATACAGTTAATGGAAGATATTAAAACAAATATCTTATTATCAATAAAATATACATCCTTTACACAATACAGGAAATTTTTAATTGGAGATACTTGCACAGAGCATTCTTAACCCTAGATTGAATCAGTAAAATTAGTTCTTCCATAAAAGGAATATGTTGGAGATGTCAGTAAGTACACAATGCAGATTGGAACCACATTTTCTTTGATTGTGTTAAAATTAAGCCATTTTGAAGTCTTGTTAATAACTTTTTCCAAGCTTTATTCAATGAATCATTTTATTTAACTAAAGATCTTGTATTATTAAATGTGAACAAAGGTCTTCATTTGACTAGGTCAAATATGTATCTAGTATGGACTATACTTGCAATTTCAAGGAATTGTATAACAGTAAGATGGAATACAAACAGTTTACCAACTTTGGAAGACCTCTACAGCTTACTGAAGACCACAGCATTATTGGAAATTAAAATTAAAGAACTAAGAATTTATCCAAAGCCATTTATCAACAACCCTTAGGGGAAAGTTTTATTGTTGATTGACACTATACAATAATCGATCAGACACTCTTATAATGGATTGGACATATGTATAAAGTAATTGTATACATTAAGGTCTGTTATTCTGTCAGGCTAATGTAAATAGTGTACATAGTTATTTAAGATGTTATGTATAAATATACGGAATTCATTCAAATGTATTTGAAAAATAAAAAAAAAATCGAAAAAAAAAAAAGGAGAGGAGGCAAGCTGAGTAGTTCTCTAGACTCGGAGAGATAGAATGTGTTTTTAAATGCAGTTTGCTCCAGAGTGGAGTGGTCAAATTTGAAATCAGGCTTCAGGCTGTAACTGAATGAAAGCTAATGCCAAATAGACTATAGCTGATGAAAAGTTGTAGTGTAGGGAGCAAGCAAGTTCTATGGCTTGTTGGATAACAGTCTCTTTCAGACATAAGAGTGGAATGAATGGGTTTAAAACCCATAGGAGAGGGCTAATGGTTGCAAGGTACCAATAGAAAAATGCCATTCAGTAAAAATGTTGAAAAATACATGGAATCAGTTACTATGGAATTAAGCTCTCTTCAGACCTGCTTCCCTTCACCATTAAAATAATGAACCATGCTCCACTTAAAGAAGTCCCAATCACTCCGAGCTACACGCTCTAGGGACCTAAACCTTGTCACCACAATAAACAGAACATGCCGGAGGGACAGATTCCTCTCCCAGAGACTTCCCATACTCTGGAATAAACTACCTATCTATATCAAACCAAGCTCCTCATTAGCACTCTTCAAGAAAAATCTTGATGATTGGATGGGAAATAGGAAATTCACCCCAGGGATCACTTCTGTGGCTCTGCTCGACAGTGGCACAGGAAAATACATTTCTTGGGTGGCAAAAGCCAGGGTACCTTTTTGGCTAGGCTTATATAGGCCCTAGGGCCAATAGCCTAGTACCTACCTATGAAACGCACGCACGCACACACACACACACACACACACACACACACACACACACACACACACACACACACACACACACATATACACACATTACATTTTAGTTAGTAATTAAATATTAGTTAGCTATATGCAGGATGAAAAGGGAATCTACTTTGGCTTAATGTTATTGCTACAGATTGCAAGCATCTGCAGAGCCAGTATATCTGTGTCTCTAATGCATTGTCAGTAGCCACATTGTAACATGAATTAAATTGTTATATTTGCTGGTAAGCTATGAATCATTTTATTATTATAGTAGACTAGCTGGACAGATGCATACTATAAGTTAATGAACTAGCTGAAGGCTTTAATCACTAATGCCAAAGTCTCACATTTAAAATATTATTGTCAGTGTTATTCAGAATAAAAGAGATGGTATACAGAAGCTAATTTTCTGTACTGCTTAACTTTTTGTTTTTATCCAAGTCACAAAACTTTCCAAGACAAGGGGCTTTCAAATCTGAGGTAATAGTGAGTGTAAATAGTTAAATAAAGCAGATGAGAGAAGGAATAGGGTCACTTGTCAGAAGAGGTATGGCGATGGGCAGGTAAATGAAGGCAGATAAGGGTTAGACAATGCAAAGCACAATAGCAGGCAGACATCTTCAGTACAAGGAGATGGACAAGGAGTTTGTAGCTATGCAGACATTATATTAGCAAAGCTGAAGGCTTAATAAGATTTTGGCAGAGAAGTTGCACAAAGTATTTCATAAGGGCAGACGTACTAGCGTAAGTCAGGCTTTTTGAGCTGTGTATGTGAAACAGTAAAGAGACAACTACAGGCCTGTGACAGAGTGATGAGAGGTGTGGTATTTGTTTACACACCACACAACTAACCACATCTTGCTGACAGTAAGGACAGGCCTACTGTGAGAACTTGGTGGAAAAGCACAGACATAGCAGCCTGCTGAATTAGGAAGGCAGCAGACAAAACATTTCAGAGACTGATGTTTTTGCATTTACCTGTTGGTTTTAAGTTTAATGAAAAATTAATAATTATTAAATAATGGACTGCATTTCTACTAAAGGGACAGGTGTAAGGTATCTGTACAGCTGCAGATTTATTGAATGTATATCTAATCAGCCTACTAACATCTACCACATTAACTCACATCTGTTGTAATTAGAATAATAATCTACATTCATAGTTATTTGAAGCTATGCTACAGGCATACTTCTCAAAATAACTCATGATTTCTGGACAAAGTCAAAAGCAATGGGAATGGGGGACACCAAAATTAAGGATGATTTTAAATTTTACTCCAATTTGGTAGGACAATAGGTTTTGTGACAAAATACATTTTTCTGTAAAATAAAAAAATATATAAAACTGTAATGTCTTTCATTACTAAGTGAATGTAATCCTCAGGAATTTACAAAAAAAATGTAGGAAGCTGGTCAAAAATCAGAGACAATCTGAAAAATTGTGGACAGCTCTAAAGTATGGCTACAGGACATGCTGTTTGATTGCACTGTTAATAACAAAGGCTTAATGTACATGGATGTAATTTTTTTTAAGCTACAGGAGTTTGCAGACTTTTGGTTAAGGAAATGCAGCTTCTGAATGCTTCTGTGATTTTCTTGTCCAGGACAAGAAATAAAATTAAAAAGTGTGTGTGCGCGTGTGTGTGTGTGTGTGTGTGTGTGTGTGTGTGTGTGTGTGTGTGTGTGTGTGTGTAGAAGCAATGTGAAGTAAAATGGCAAAAGTGATTTAGGAAGGTCATGCTTGTTCAGGGATTGATAAGGAAATCGGATCATCATTGACTCAGTGAAAAGTAAGAAAATGTAAAAGCTTTACTTGTTTTGCAAGATGATTTGTAGGCCATGCTTTTATAAATTATAATGAAAAGAACCATGTTGCAATTCACACTAGGTCAGAATACATAGTGGAATATTTAGCATAAAATTAACTTAGTTAAAATAAGTTGCGGCTTGACATATAGAAAGGGAGTTTTAGGTGAATGTTGACTAAATTGTCGCTATAATGGGTAAAGCCATGCTTGGCAAGATAGATAGGCTTAGCTGAGATACAATGAAATTAGAATGCACCATGTTTCCAAGCTTGTTGAGAAAAGCAATACAATTTTAAGCCATACTTGATTACGTTTCAACATTAATATATAAGGTCAAACGTTTGCAAGAGGGCAAAGGGCATTTAGTCCATGCCCATGGAAAAGAGGGAAAATGGTATAGCCCATACTTTGCCTGGGTGGTTAAGGGTATTTTAATCCAAACTTTGAAAAGTCTGAACAAAAATTTGGCCACAGTATTACCACCCCCTAGAGACTAATGTCCATGCTACAAGTCAAACTTAGCTGAACACATGAAATGATTTTAGTATAGGCTTGGCTTAGTTAAAATAGATCAAGTCCATGCATATTGACAAGACAGTCTTATGTCAGGGTAGCTAAGTTAATACCAAAATGGCTGGGGCCATGCTTAGCAATACACACAGGCCTGGCTGAGTCATGTGCTTGGCATCACAAGTTTGATTCAAAGATTCAGTGAAACTTTATTGTCATGAGTCATAGTGAAATCAGAACAGAACATGCTTGGCTTCACAAGTTTGATTCAAAGATTCAGTGAAACTTTATTGTCATGAGTCATAGTGAAATCAGAACAGAACATGCTTGGCTTCACAAGTTTGATTCAAAGATACTTTGTTGTCATTTAGGACCACACAAGTGCAGCCTAAACAAGATTACAAATGTCATCTCAGGAGAGAAATGCGGTGCAAATAATATAGATACAGTGGTATCCAAGAATAACATAAGAAAGAAAATAACACATATGACATGCAAGAGGTAGTTCACATTACATAAACACATTCAATACCCATTATCCACTGATAAATAATAAATAAATCCCCTCCACCAATCCCCTACACTGTTAAGATAGAAAATGAATGGAGACTAGTGAATAGCAACTGTTTAGTTACCCTTATTGCACTTGTTAACCTTAGACATGACTCAGTATAGCCATCATATTGCATACTAGTAATGCCAGTGGTAATTGCTCAGAGCAGCAGGATTAAATGAAGAAAAAGAAGCTTCAGTCAGGTATTATGGTTGGTGCCCATATTAGTAAGTCTCACAGCTGTAGGATACAAGCTGTTCCTGAATCTGGCAGTCCTACAGCAGAACCTGTGGCACCTCATTCCAGACGCAAGTTGTGAGAATCAGTTGTGGGTTGGATGGGTCGAATCAGCAAGTATTTTATATGGTCTCTTTCTTGCTCTTGTAAAGAAAAGCTCCTGAATAGAAGAGAGATTTGTGCCCAAGATTTTCTCAGCCACCCTCACCACCCTCTGTAGTTTGTTCTTCTCAGGAACTGTGCAGTTGCCGAACCATGCTATAAAGTTGCTAGTGAGGATGCTGTCAATAACTCCCCTGTAAAAAGTGGTAAGAGCAGACAGTGGGAACCTGGTCTTTTTGAGCTTTCTCAGGAGGTGAAGCCTCTCTTGAGCCTTCTTGACTATATAGTTGGTGTTAGCAGGCTAGGAGAGGTCATCAGAGATGTGAAGTCCCAGGAACTTGGCTGCTTTGACTTTCTCTACTACCTTCCCTTTGATAGTAAGTGGTTGGTGAACTGTTGCCTTTCTCCTGAAATCCATAATTATTTATTTGGTCTTATTAACATTCAGGTCCAGACTGTTCCTGTCACACCAGGCAATCAAAGTGTTCACCTCATCCCTGTAGTTATGTTCATTACCACCACTAATGAGACCCACAATTGTGGTATCATCAGTGAATTTTATAATATGGTTTAAGTTATGTTTTGCAGTGCAGTCATGGGTGAAGATGGTGAGGAGCAAGGGGATCAGCACACAACCTTGGGGAACACCAGTATTTAGGACTATGCATTGAGAGGTGCAGTTTCCAGTGCATGTCCACTGGGGTCTACCAATCAGAAGGTCAAGAGTCTTGTTACATAGGTGCTTTTTTATCCTGAGTTTCATGAGCTTATCCACCAGTTGCATCGGTATCACAGTGTTGAACACAGAACTGAAGTCAATGTACATCATCCTTACGTAGTTGTTCCTTCCTTCTAGGTGTTTTAATGCAAGGTGCGGTGTGACTGATATAGCATCTGCAGTCAATTTATTTGCTGGGTATGCAAACTGGAGTGGATCAAAGGACTTAGGCAGACTCACAGATAGATGTTTCTTCACAATCCTCTCAAGGCACTTCATGACATTTGAGGTTAAGGCGAACCGTCTGAAGTCATTGAGGCAAGGCGTTTATATCACGTTATCAAAAGATGAAAATAGCGAACGCTATTTCATCGGCCCCAAAACATCTAAACATGAAAATATCGAATATTCAGAACAGCAAATTTTTTCCCATGGAAAAAATTCACTGCTCCAAAACACATACACACAACACAAGCAGATCAAACAAACAGCAACCACACACATACACTTAAATTCCTACATCTAATGCTACACTAAACTAAACATACACTACTATCTACCCACTTACCTTAACTCAAACCCTAACCCTAAGGTCCGTCACTATCGCACACTCACCTAACCCTAACTCACTTAAACCGCCCCTAACCCTAAAGTCTGTCACTATTGCACACACGCCTAACCCACGCCCTAACCCTAACTCACTTAACCCGACCCTAACCCTAACATACAAACAATCGCACACTTACCTGAACCCAACCCATAACTTTCCACCACAGCGCTAAGAATATCGAAGCCACAGAAACGGCCAACCGAATTCTTTCCCAAGGAAAGAATTCGCTGTTCTGCAGCTTTGCTATTCTTAGTGTTCGCTGAATAGTGTTTGATATCAGAACATTCAAAGTTTTAATACTTCAATGTTCTAATATAGACCCGAGGCAAGTAGGGTTGGATTTCCTTGGAAGTGGGACAATACTTGTTTCCTTGAAACATGAGGGAACTTTCTCCATAGCGAGGGATGAGTTGAAGATGTCTGTCAGGACTAGATACAACTGATCACCACACTCCTTCAATACCTTGGAAAAATAGTATATAAGGCCAAACCTAACTATGAGGATAAGAGAAATTTAGGCCATGCACATGACAAAAAGGAATACATTCTGCAGGCAATGCTTTTCCATCAAAGGTAAATGTATTTATAGGCTACACTTGGAACTCAATAATAAGAATTTGGCTCATAGCATTTATTGGTTGGATAAGGGCATAAGGACTAATGTAAGGAATAGTAGAAGCTATGGTGTGGCTCAGCAAAGGAGATTAGCCTCCACTGATCTTCAGAGTTCCTTGCAATACTAAACTGTGGTACATAAAATCTGTACAGTAAGTGTATTATATTAAGTTAGTGTTCCTGCATACATAAAAATGAATTTTGAAAAAAAAAATTAGTTAGAAATGGTGCAGGTGGTAATGTTGCAAAATATCATTCCAAAGGGTTTAAAAAACAAAACAAAACAAATAAACAAAAAAGCTAAAATGATAAAAGACAATAAGAAGATTATATCAATCCCAATGTATTTTTCCCCCTTTGTGTCAGATGGAATTACAAAGTTTGATGATATGGTTGATTTCCAGAAGACTGTCATACAGTTCATTTCCACAGTGCAGAGTGGCAGAGTACATTTTAACTGTTTCTAAGGAAAATTGGAAAATAAGGAAAGCCATATATGTGCATTCATAATCCTTTTACTTTACAACTTGCAAAGGAAAAAAGGCTAGGACTTAAAAAAAAAAAAACATTGGCCAATAGCAGCACCACAGATATCATGGTAGTTCACAGACCTGGACAAAGACCAGTTCAGGAAATGCCATGAGCAAAACCACCAGCTAAGAGCAGACATATGAAGGAATATGTGACCAGTGCGTGGGAGTATAGCAGACATACCCTGGACAATGACAACATTCAGGAGAACACACGGCAATACCACCAACTCACAGAATATATCACATGACAGATTATCTGGAGGGTGTAGCAGAGGTCCTGCATGTAGAATGATGCTATACTATAACTGAAGCATCATTTAGAACAAAAGTCATTTGTGAGAACTGCAGCATTTACTGTTCAGGAATGAATGGGACTGAACAACAGAACCAATTACAGGAGGGGTAGGATATACAGACTGGTGCAGCATCAAATGATGCTGATGCGAATGTGCCATATTGTGCACAAACAATGTACTGACCACTCTGTAAATAATTTGAAATATTCTTTGGGACTAAAAGAACAGTTATGACAAAGAAAGGCAACTGATATATTTTATTTGAGTACAATAATCTAGTAAGAAGGCTGCATTAAACGTTCTGAGAGCACTGTGGAAACAGGGAAATTAGTAGACAACATCTCTGAGAAACAACTACTTATGTATATAAATTCTAGGGTGGCAATATTGCAGATGGATCCAGAACTAGGCTTGAATACTATTTGATTTATGCTTTACAGATGGATATGAGTGTTTGGGCTATGATCAGCAATTTATTGATATGACGATAAAAATCAAGACTGGAGTGGAAAGTATAGATGCATTTGAATGACAGATAAATGAGAGCTGATTAAACTGACATGGGTATAGCACAGAAAGGCAATGGATACATAAGTAGAACTAAGTTTTCAATGTGAACAGTTGTCACTGGTCAGTATTTAACTTTCAAGCTGTTCGTGGTTGATGTGGGCAGATGCTGAGCTGCTTTGGTTTTATAAGTTAAGCCCTCTTGCATGAAGCAAATCAGCTGGGACACTGGAGATGGAACTACCTTCAAGAAATGAATTAAAGAGAAAGAAAAATGGACAGGTAAACATAGTACCATATTAAACAATGAACCTTGGGGACTAGAGTGATATCTGTATAGTGTTAGATGGTTCATGGTGTGCAGCACACTTTAGAATTCCGAAATACAGAGGAAAAGGCCTGCTATTACAAGAAGGTGTTGGTTTGGTGCTGAATGGGTAACTGAAAGATGAGAAAGAGAGCCATTTAACATTAGTCAAGAGATAGAGCCAGAAACAGAGAGAGAATGCTGAAAGTGATGATAAGAAAGGGATAGCTTGAGGGGAATGCTTACACAACCTTTCTTACCACTGCATTTCATGTATGCAAAATAATTATAGTTTGTGATGATCACAAGAAAACATCTGGGCATTTCAAGATTATTCACCACCTGTCTTACATAAAGAGTTGTTGGATAGTAACTGCATCTTTGAAAAAGTGATGGATTTCACACACACTTTTGGTCATTTGTCCATGGTAGAATTAAAAGTCTGCAGAGAGCCATGGTTTACAAACATGGGTGTGAATAATGGTATTAATTCAGACCTGTCGGATTGACCCAGGAGGCACACATAGGAATAGATGTGAGAAAATGTTTTAATTCCACAAATGCAAAACACTAGAGTAAATAGCTTGAAAGGCACATGACGTTTGGGAAACTGGGAAGTAGCAGGCATGGGTCACTAAATGTCCACTACTTTGATAACTTCATCACAGATTTACATGAAGCCACACCAGAATTGTGTTTCTTTGTGGCCGTGAGCCAATCAATTTAAGATGACCTTACCCAAATCAAGATAGAAGGCCAGACCTGCTGATATGTTTCCCAGGGACTGAGCTTAATGTCACAGCTCAGTTCTGAAATGACAAGCTACAGAATTTCAGAAGTGCAATAGATTAAATTAACAGTGCAAGGAGATGAAAGGGTCAGGGTCTACTAACAGAAGTGGTGAGATTTCTAAGTTCCTCTTATACAATCATTTTCACAAGAAGAACTTTGATGAGATGAATAAGCAATATTTTTCATTGGAATAAAAAAAAGTCACTTGCTTATGGTCAACACCAGCTTGTTGTAGAACACTGACATCTGAGTGAAGTCCATAGCCACCTGTCACAAGAAATACTTCTGGAGGTAGCAGTAGGAGTTAAACAGGGGCTTGCATCTTTACACAGATACTGTGGTTATCTGGGCTATACCTGCAAATTGTCTTTTGTGATCAGTGTACTGCACCAATAAAAAAAACTAAATAAATAGGTAAATAATACAAAGGAGATAGAGGTATTTCAGAGGAAAGTAGTCTTTAACAAAATGGATAGAGGGTGTGACCCAAATGTCGTGTGCAATGATATTACTTTATTACTGCTGCTGCCCATATATACAGCAATCTAGTTGCAGAAGTAGCAGTTGTTCCATTCATAAACCAGGATTCTGTGAATTAAGATGTGGACAGGGCTTTGAAAAGTCTGTCCAGCAGGGTGGGAAGTGTATGGTTTATAACAAAGAAAATTATGGTTATCTGGATGAAATATTTTATATGGCATTTGGGACACTTGTCTGGAGCTGATAACTCAGTTGCTGATGTCTTGTTTTGTTTATAAGTTCATAATGTTTCATGCAATTTTCTAGAAGCAAGATCAAAAAGATATGCAGTTGCAGGCATGGTGCAGGATATGGGAGGAATATTGTGGCAAGCTCCAGTGACAGCATCCTAAACTCAAAAAATAATAGCTGATTTATAAAAGTGGTAATAGACTTGTGCTGTTTTATCCAAACTATTTAGAAGGTGCTAGGGTAGCATATCAGAAGACCAGCAAATAGAGTTTTTGGCAAATAAATATAAAAGGCTGGAGTTTTACCCTTGTTAACATAAACTTGATAGTACTGGCACCGATGAATTTCACATGGAGATGAGCATTAAGCAGAGCTATAACAATGTGGGTAAAGACAGAGAGGGATAAAGAGGCAAAAGCAGAAGACTGTAGGAGAGTGACCCCCTCAACGAGTTCATGAAAATAAGCTGTTTGTAGCTTGGCTAAACATAGACCTTGTGATACTACATACCTTGAAGGCCTATATGGATTTTGACATTCTGAGGATATAAGCTTCTGGGGGCAATCTCATAAAGGAGTGAAAGGGACATTCTCCTGGGATAAGCTTTTGATGACAGAAAAGCATATTGTGGCAGAGATTGCTAAGTTCTAAACAAATAAGATGCTAGACTTTTCCTATAGCACATGAAAATGAACTCTGCCATTGCAGCTGAAGAGGATTCTGAGAGATAAGTGGAAGGACAAAATAGAAATGTTGGGCAGGGAAATCAGGCATCAGAATGCAGAATCTTATTTCAGCATGTGCATAAAGCTCTCTACATCCTTTTGGCCCTGTGGCTCAGGGGATGCATCACCAAAAGCATCACAAATTACCAAGGTTTGTTTACTAGCTCAGACACTGGGGAGCAGGGAAGGGAGCATTGGGGGTAAAGGAGCTGATGTTAGCTTTTGAGTCAGATACCACTATGACAGCTCCATCTGGGAAAGGTACAGGCATTCAAGTCATTACATAAAGATCGGACATATATTTACCCAGAAAAGTACAGCATACATGCTATATAAGCAGTAAAGATGTATGGAAGCATATAGTCACAATTTACTTAAATAAGTAGGGTATTTCACCATACAGGCTTGTCAAAAGGGAAGGGTAAGTAAATACAATTGAAAAATATGAACACCCCAGGATGACAGACACACAGAACATTTACTTTATTCCCCAATTCTTTCAAAAGAATCAGTTTCTCACAATTTCTGACAATTTGGTGACAAAAAGGTGTGGAATTAATAAAGCTATTCCCCTCCGAAGGGAGAAGACCACCATAGGAAGATGTAGGATGCACTGTAAAGTGAGAGATGAAGTTGAAACTAATGGGTCAGTAGGGGTCTCCTGTTGCTTGAGTGTCAGAGGGGGAAAGCAAACAAAGACCTTTATATGTTTGATCTATAAGGAGCGGCCTACATGATGTAATCATTTAGGATAGGAAATTCAGTGGAATTATCAAGACAGAAAGTAGGATAACATGAATTCAAGATGCAAGGTAGTATGAACTATCAGGTCTACATGGGTTAAATGAGAGTAGAGAGACTGTTTTCTAGTAATGTCAGTCACTACAGTTTACTAGCAATCATTGCTCCTTTTGCACAGGTTCCAGGAAAACTTGGATAGTGGGACATTCATGTTGCACATTGTGCCATTTGTATGGTAAAGGTCAAGTATAAGATCAGAGTATTTAAGCCCAAGCTGGTAGAATCATCATCTTATGCTGGATTTCATCAATTGTTATAATGCACCTGCTATTTTCATTATGCGGCTGGGAGATAGTGGCTAGCATACAATGTCAGATATGAAATGACTATATTAAGAGATTGTCAAATAATTAGGGAAAAGCAGGAACAATGCCAGGTTATTTGGTCTACCACTGTGTGTTACCAAAAATAGAGGCTCATTAGTAGCAATAGATTCAAAATGATGGTCTGTCAATAAGATGATAAGGTGCTTGAGATATTGTGATTAGTTTCATGTCGTGATGACATAAGTATGAGAGAGTTATGACTGCATAGAAAGGGTAGACTACATCTGTTAGCGATTGACTTAGATGTATTAGGTCTAACTGAAGCTCAGCAGGCTATGCGAATATTACTATGATTTGCAGTATATAGCATGAGGGCTAAGTCCTACATGGAGTAGACAGACAATCTAAGATCACAAAATGTGTGTCAAACATTGATAACAAAAGGGTAATTCTTGTCAAAAGTCTCATGGGGCTTCACTGAAGGTACCTGTCATGTCAAAGAATAAGCAAGGGAAGTCCACCACTGTTACAGCATGACTAAAATCTTGTTAATTTTCTGCTCTATTAATATGGAAGTATAGCCAATGGATATTTGATAAAATACAAACTTGACTGAAGCAATAACCAAGAAGCTCTCACATTCTGTCCAGGAAGGAGAATTTCATAGTTCCCTGCAAACATCCTCCTTCCTTGTATATGCAGCCTCTCATTATTAAAATACCAGAACTATGGTATTTGGCCTATAGAAATAAACTGCCATTAAGACAGAGTAGAAAAAAAAAAAATAAACTTGCCAGGTTACAGAAACAATAGTACAATAGTGAACTTCTTTAACATACTAGAATCCTATGCCTTGGAAGCTTTCTTCAATAGATTCAGGCTTCTCCACCAGGGCACTGAGGCATGCACAGTTTTTTTTCCTATTTCCTATACTCTACTCCAAGACACCCTCCATGCCTCCTTATGCTAGATGGCCTTACATAGGAAGTGCTTCAGACAATTCAGGAACAATTATCCAGTCATTGTACATTAAAAAAAAACAGATGTTACAAGAAAGTATACTGTTCCTATTAACCATGTCTGTATTGCTTTATGTTTTAACCAGTTATAAGACAGAAATACAACCAGAAATAGTGAAGCATATTATCTCATGACAATACTGTGAGACATTTTACATACTGACTGATTTCTATCAGGATACAATTCAGTGTGATAGCACCAAATGATAAATGCCTTTGACTATGTCTCAATGGTAATGTTTTAAGTTTGCACTTAAAAATAAATGTATTCTATATCCAGTCCTGATCTATTCTAATTGATTGATCAAAAAATAATTATGAAGAAAGACAATAGAAATATAACCACACAAAACAGGGTCTCATTTAAGATAAGTGATTGTTATCACATCTCACTCATAAATCTTCATATAAAGATACTAAATCAGGAAATTCCAAAAAAACGAGCAAGCAGAATTATTACAAAAATAGACTTAGCAGGTTTTAGGAAAGAATGCAGCACAGAAAGAAGCTGCAATAAATATTATTGTATTTTTTCTGTCCTTCTAGGGTTTCAGTTATTGGCAAAGACATTGTACACTCCCACAGTGCCTTTTTAGGCAGTGCTGCCCTGATAATTCTACCAACATAATGAAGCAATCAATGGAAAATATGAAGGTGTTGCTGATCAAATGCATAGAGAATTGCTGTGCCTTTGTCTTTTCTGACAAGATTCAAGGCCTCCAAAAACAATAAGCACTGTTGGTGACTCCCTGTTGGGTGAGGAAAGTAAATCTATGTGTTTTTTATTGTGAGTGGCTTAAACTCATAGAGATACTTTCTGTTTTACCTGCTTCATTTTGTTTTCTGTTTTACGAAATCTGCTTGGCGTGGTGTTTTTTTTTTTTTTTTATGAGGCAGACAGACATTTGAAGTACTTAGGCTGCACATTTCACATATTTTTCTTCCATTGATTAATTTGTTTCTTGAGTGATACTTAAATAGACATAGAATGTTTATGTCTTTGCTTTTCTGATAAGATTCAAAGCCTGCAAAAACTACAAACACTGTTGGGTGACTCCCTGCCAGTTGTTTTTCTACCCACCCTTCCATTCCTTGACATGCTTTGCAAACTTGATGATTTTAAGCTGCCTACCTTCAGTGTAAATTGAGCTTTACAAGCTATTTCTTTTCTATATTGTTGTTTTTATCTTAAATTATTTATTTGTCTTTCCTTGTGCTTATTTTGAAAAACAGAGCATTTTACCTCTCATTGTCTGTTCTGATGATTTACTTGCTCTGAATGTATTATCTAGCTAGCTTTTGGTTAAAGTAGTGCATTTTACACTCTAGTAAGCTCTTATCTGTGTTTTCACATCAAGACGACAGTGGAATTTCTTTTGGTTAAAGTAGTGTATTTTACACTCTAGTAAGTTCTTTTCTGTGCTTTCACATGAAGACGAGAGTGGAATTTCCATCAAGTGGCAGTGGGTGGTTGCCTGGTCTGCATAGGTTTAGAAAACACACTAGGTATTCCTGCATGTTGTTGTTTTATTGGCTGGTGGGCTTATTAATCAGCTTTCCTTGTTTTTAGTGCCTTCATAAATTCTGCACATTTGAGTAGCTCTTGGCTGATTTCTACAAAGCACAGTTGTTTAAAGTACACTGCTGTTATCTTAAATTACTCATTAACTTTCCTTAAGTTTCAATTTGGTTGTGCTAGCGTTTCTCTCTAGTCACTTTTACTGTGTTTTTACATTAGGAAGACTTGGATTAATCATCTAGCAGCAGTAGATGATTACCTTGTCTGAGTTTGGAAGCACACTAAAGGGCTTTAAGTGTAGTCATTTTATTTGCCTGAGGGATCAGTAGTCAGTTGTCTGTATTTCCAGTGCTCGTATAAATTTAGCACATTTGCATGGAGATGCTTGCGCGCCAGGGCCCTGTACAGACACAATCTGGAAACATTGCTTATTTTCATGATACTATCAACATTTACTGTGCTGTTATTGTTCTTTTTGCACTTTATTGCAGTTTATAGATGCATTTAAAAACTGCTTTAAGGGCTGCTGTTCTGCACTGAATTGCATTGTATCTAGTGTTTCTTAATCAGGATTAGTCACCTGTTTGAGGTTCCTTAACACTTGGGCTCCAAGCCAGTCATTTTACATTAACATGGTCAAATCCTGCACTCTTGTGTCAGGAAAAGGCTGATCTCACCAACCTGAGCTAGGGATTATTGGTGGAAACCTCACTGTATGCTTACCTGATTGACCTCAGGGTATAGTTGTGTAAAATCTTTTTTTTCTGATCATATATGTCTCATATTTGCGAGAAGCTGCTCTTCGTGCAGCAGCAATTACAAGTGCCTTGCATATATGCAGTCACCAGAAGTTGACATTTCCCTATAAAAAACACCTCAGAACTTTACTTCAGTCCCATGTTACTTACGGGGTAACTAGTTTGCATGGTGAGCAACATTTATGCATTTAGTTAGGACTATTATAGCAATCAGGACTATTGCTGCTCAGAGATCATCTGGTTTGGCCTTGGGTTAGGTTAGCTGCAGATTACACTGAGTAAGCACCATTCCCTCATTCAGTTACAAACACCCTCCACTCCTATCCTTTCAAGTACAAATTAGGACCTGCAACCATGGATGGGCAATTTCCTGCTCTCTCTGCATCCAGCTTGGCAGACATGGGTATCTTGAGGCAATGTAACAATTACCTTATGTACACTGACAACCAACTTAATTCTCAAACAGACAAATACAGTATGTGAGAGATGTAGTTACACATTGAACAAACTAAACTGAAAAAAGACTATTAGAAAAACAAAAAGGAGGATATGCTCCAAAACCCAACGGACCACTTAGTAGTTAAAGTTAGAACACTCAAATCGATTAAAATCCAAAAATGTATGTTTATTTTAAGCACAACACAGGCTTTTCATCAGTAACACGACCAACTTCCTCAGAAACGGAAACAGCATCATACAGACAAAACTTCTATTTATACTAACAACAAAGTAGTCACATGTTCTATTAGGTCTGCAAGACCACATTGAAACCCCCAATAAAGGCATACTTAGTGAATAATGACCAATGCACTCCTAAAAATAGTGAGCTACAACTGGAATCATCGCTGAATTCTCCAGTATTGATCCTGTGAAACTGATAACCCCCTCGGTGATTCAAGTTAAAAACTTTGATACACAGACTTACACTAAATAAACATAATGGTAATATATGATCATAAAAATGAATGAAAACATAAGCCGCTATTGGCTTAACAAATATCAAGAAGTCTTGACATAAAATAATAAAATCAAATACGGAACATATTTCTACTACTGCCCTATATAAACTCCTGGATAAACCATTGATTCTGTGCTGAACATACTAATAACAAACAAATATGACAGTAAAAAAATATAAAAATATGTAATGAGCCAAAATTGGCTTAAAAATACCAACTGTCTTTGCATGATAGTTAAAATAGCATCAGTACGCTGTGAATTACTAACCAAACACTTGAACAAGTGGAGAAACCTACATATTCAGTAGAAAAATAGAAAAATACAGAAATACAAAAATGCAATCAGATGTAAACAACTATTGGCTGCTCCAAAAAATGTGTCAGAACATTCTTAGAATATAATTCTATGATCATGTGACAAGGAAAATACAGAATGAAATAAAATGAATTAAAATAGAATGCGAACTACGTGCAACCAAAACTAGAGATACTATCTCTCAGTCCCTATCGCACTGATAATGCATAAAACTAAAAATTCCTAATCTACACCCCTCGGCCCCCTTACAGCTCCCTTGTATTCTACAATCCTACAATTGATATTGGACCCAAAACTTCAAATAAAAAATGGGGTACTTATAAATGTGGTCATTGTACCCAGTGCAGCGTGGTATTGGAAGGTGATCCAGTAGAGGTTAATTATAAGATTTTTAGACCCAAGTTTTATTGTACTTGCAATACTATGGGGGTTATATATGTGGGGAAATGTCTCAAATGCCAATGTTTTTATACAGGAAAGACAAAAAGGAAATTCAGGGAACGTCTGTATGAACATGGACTTGATATTAGGAAGGGTGATATGATAAATGCAATGGCTAGGCACATTAGTACAAACACTAACCATGTTTTTGTTTTTTTTTTCTGTGTTGGAATGTGTTCCGAAGGAC
Organism: Protopterus annectens; assembly: GCF_019279795.1. Lineage (NCBI taxonomy): Eukaryota > Metazoa > Chordata > Ceratodontiformes > Protopteridae > Protopterus > Protopterus annectens. The sequence goes on along the minus strand of NC_056726.1, from coordinate 231,019,137 downwards.
TATAGAGGGGGACCTTGGGAAGATGAACTGGAAGCCAAGGAATTAAGTTGGCAATTGAAATTGAATGCCACAGTCCCCCCCACATCTCAGTGATAATACATCTATAACCAGTGTGCTTAAATTAAAATATTTTATTGTTTAAAGCTACTGCTCTATTTATAGTATAGAGGGTGTTTGTATTTATGCAATTTTATTTGAATGCTGGTTATTTAATATTGTGTGTTGCTTTAAAATACTGCGTGTGGTTTTTAATTAAGGGAAAGAATTTATTGGTTATGTAATTAAGGGTGGGGTATATATACGTGGTGCTGTTCAATGTTTAAATGATTCTGATGACGTTTTTTTAAAAGCGTTTAATCCTTGGAGCTGCGTGTTATTAAATTTTATTCAACCTTCTTCCTTCTTTGTTTGGTTTACTATGCTGGTTGAACTGCTGCCTGTATCTTGAGTCTGGTGTTTCTTGAAATTAGGAAACTAGTCAAGTCTCTGAAAGCAAACATTGAGGTAAAAATAGCCTTCAAAGTGAAGGATAACCATATGCCACTTTTAAGTTATGTTTGCGATTTAAAGGGAAACACCCAACAATGTGTAGAATTAAAAGCAAAATACCAGGACTTGGAGATGGCTGAAGAATCCAGTATAAAAATCTTTATTCTACACAAGTGCTTTTGTGGTTAACCCCACTTTTTCAGATGTCTAATACATTTTAAAAACAGCTCTTGGTTTAAATATACACCCTGTTGAGAAACATGATTAAAACCAACCAATACATTGTTCTAGTGTGAACAAGCACTTTCAATTTAAAGCAACATTCTACAAGGTACATGTCATTATCTGGAGTAGAAGTCTGAAATATAAATATACACTTCTAAAAGCTTATTTGTAAAATATCTAGATTATAATTCAAAATTCCATAACATTTCAATTTACAATCACAAGCACAGATTATATCTGCACATATTTACATTTTCCACTTACGTTCTCCAAAACACATACAAGCCTGTAACAAGAAGTCAGTTATTTATTATACAAACAATTCCATAGCACCTTACCTAAAAAGCTGCCTAGACTTTAACTTAGGATGCAGGGATATATATTCATTTAATCCATGATGTCTATCAGCCCTTAATCTTACTATCCATTTAGCTTCAAGTTCTTCAGTGATGTTCCGTAGATCCCCCCTCTTATGCTCTCATATGTTCTCCCTATAACTAAAAATGTAAAGACATGTTCCATATCATTATTAATAGTGTGTCTGGCCAAGGCATTCACTTTGTTCTTTTTATGGATAGCATAAATGTGTTTGCATATTCTTTCCTTCAGAGACCTGTCTGTCTTCCCTACATAGAAACTATGGCGCACTGTGCAATGGGTCAAATAAACTAAATGCTCTGTTTCACAGGTGGCATTGATGTCAAACTCATATATCTTTAACTGGTCTGGATGTTCAAACTTAGAAGTACTGTCTATATATTTACAGAAATTACATCTGCCACTTTTGTATACCTTTTCTATAGCTGACCTTGTAGGGCCATGCTTCCTATCATTAACCTCAGGATGACATAACTGTCTCTTCAAAGATTTATAGTTCTTCAGTGAATACTTAGGTTTCACATCTATTAGACTACTGATGCTCTTATCTAGTCTCAGTATATTTCATTGTTTCCCTATGACATTCTTATGCATCCATGCATCTTTGGAGTGACAGAATGAAATTCTAGTTTGTTTATTTTCTTTAATATTATCTCTCTGTCCATCACTGTGTCCTTCTCTAAAGTCTTCACTCCTAGAGAAATATGGTTTGGCCTTTAAACATCTTTGTTTACTCACTTCCTTAATGCTGCTCTGTATATCATTAATATGATATCCCCTTTCTAATAAATCACTACTAGTTTGCTCAACTTGATGAACAAAATCTTCATCTGTGCAGGACAAGTGAGTTCTAAAGCTTTGTTGGCAGTTTTGTGTTTTTTGCTAATGTGTACAATTAGTTGTAGATGGCATAATCTATACTCAGCTGGAAGTTATAGCAAACCTGCTGGCCGACAAATTCAGCTCAAATTTCACCTGCCCATCACCTCTGGTCCTCTCCCAAGAAATAACCTCCACCACTCCACTGCCAATTATCACCAAAGAACAAGCTGTCACTGCACTCTCTAAAGCTAAAACAGAGCTTCACTGGGGCCTAATGATATACCAGGCTGCTTCTTAAACAACTCCTATCAGGACTTATCAGTCCCATTAAGATCTCGATTTAACTACAGCCTCCACACTGGCTTTGTCCCAGTAGAAAGGACGACAGCAACAGTCATCCCTCTGCATAAAAGAGGACCACCTACTGGCCTGGGAAATGAAAGCCCCATAAGTTACACTAGTCTTTTATGTAAGGCCATGGAAGGAATAATCATGGACCTGATTAATAGTAATATATAAAACCTCCAAACACTGGACCCGACCCAATTTGGCTTTGTCAAGAGCAGGTCATGTGTACTGAATCTGGTGTATTTCTTTGAGAAAGTCATTAAGGCTATCGATGAGGATAAAACAGTCCATACTGCCTACCTCGACCTAGCCAAATGCCTTTGACACATTTCCCCATTCAGGTATTATAAATAAACTCACAAAACTGGGCTCAAATCCTTACATCATGAGATGGATAGCCAACTGGCTCATGGACAGGACACATGTGGTTAAAGTGGGTGAATCAGGATCCAGCAAGAGGTGAGTTACTAGTGGTGTGCCACAGAGTTCAGTGCTGGGATCACTGCTATTTGGAATGTACTTCTCTGAAGTCAATGCTAATGTAGAAGGCCTCTGGATGACAAAGTTTGCTGATGACTACAAGCCTGGGACAGTCATTGAATCCCCCAATAATGTAGGTACCCTTCCAGATGGACTAGATCAGACAAATGATTGGTGCCAGAAACATGGCCTAGAACAAAATGAGAGAAAAAGCATTATTATACCCTTTGGGATGTCAAATACCCCTGCAAATTACAACATCAATAGCACACCACTATTGACTCAGAATAGTCTCAGTGGTGAGAGATAGAAAAAACAGATAGATAAAATTGGTTTGTCAACCAAAGGACTTTCCTTTTTACAATCCCCAAAAAAGTGAACTGAAATGTCAGATGATGTTGATGTTGGGAACAGATTGCAAGTACCAAGGAACCCTCCTCATGTGGAGTCTGGCTAGAGTGTCATGAGAATCATGCATGCTATAAATTCTAGTATCCTAAGAAATTCCATTGCTAAAGCTTTGTTCTGAGTGAAAAATCACAGGAAACTATCTAAATACAGATCAATATTTTTTTCCTGTGAAAGAAAAGGCATTTGAACTGAGTATCTAGGAGACACTCCAACAATACAATCCTGTAAAAAAGAGTCAAGTAAGGCTCACAGCTGTTCTCTTGAAACCCTAAGCTGTGAATTGGATGTCTCACCCAAGTGACAGATTCCTGACACTTTGAAAAATACTCTGCAAAAATAAGCAAGTTGTCTAAACAAGGAACATGTGGGTACCTTGCAGTTTGCAATGTGCTATGACTAGAGATAGTCACTTTGTGAATATCCTGAGGTAGTCACTTTGTGAATATCCTGAGGTAACAGCTATCCTAAAGGGTAATGCAGGGAACTGCAGGTATAATCTAGACCCTGAAAATCTTAATAAACATTTTGAAATCTGAGGTTATAGGAATGAAATTATAAGCATCCTTTAAAACTATAGTTTACTAAAAAAACTTAGAAGGAGAATCAGAGGTAATAGGAAATGAATGGATATCATTTGAGAACTGGGATTTTCACAAACTGATTTACAAGTGGAATATCCAGGAATTGTTTCCAAGAGGCTTCTTTCTTTTCTGCCCGAAACCTTTTGGAATAAAAACACTTTCCTTTTCAGAGAAGGAGAGAAACTTCTATTATCTTTGAGTCAGCAGATTCTGAATGAGAGGAAGGACAAATGAAGTTTGAACTGATAGTTGAGGAGGAATCCATTTAAACGGAGGAAGGGGCTGCTACTGCCATCTGTACCTCTGATGATTCTCTTTCAGAACCCATTTGGCTAAGTTTATCTGTTGCCTGAGAGAGAAATGGAGAACCAGAATTCTGGGTAGATTTAAAAGCTAGCCAGGGTGTGAAGGAGGTATTCTGCAATTTGTCATTTAGATTTGTCATACTATCCTTTTTTTTGAATATCTGATCTTTGGAAGTCTGTTGTGTCAGGTTTTTTTTTTTTTTTTTGCTTTATATATGCTGGTATAGAGGTGAGTCTAAAGAAGTAAGGCTGAAAATTCTCAGTACCCCTTGAATCAGTTTCCCCCTCTCATCACACTTTTTCAGGACCTCAGCAGCAGATGGTTCAAATACCAACTCTCTATCTAAAGGAGTTCAAAATTTTAGCTTTAGCATTCTTGGGTAGATTATGTGCATGAAAAGGCATCAGTTGAACCATAATCCCACTTCAGTAAGTGTTTAGTGATCAATGATGCAGGAAAAACAAGATTATTAATAGAAGATTTTTTTCCTTGGAAGAGGGAAAACATGGCTTTAATGTTCCTCATACTCTCAAAGGATGCAGGCTTACAATTTAAACATATGAGCTTGACAATGACAAATGCTAAAATGAATAGCAGAAGAATATAGTTTTTACCTGAGACTGTCAAAAACTTTTCCATCTGTTTTTGAGGGAGGGAGAGTAGCATTTGCCAGATGTTTGGCAGCCGCAGAGTTTACCAAAAAAATCACTGCAAGATCTGAGCTGGGATAAGAAAACAAAAATGCATATGAGTGAGGAGCTTTATACAATCTAGCTGCTTTTTTAGGAACAGCAGGCTGGCATTCAGGCAAGTTATAGGCTGTAATAAACACATTCTCTAATGCTAGAAGAATAAGAGCAGCAGGAATGCGTTCAGGAAATTTCATTTGTAGCAAATCATAATAATTCTTCAAGGACAGTGTAATATCGTTATGCTCACACTGAAATAATTGGGTCATTCTGGAAATGGATTCAGATAAAGAATTTTTTTCTGAGAGACTATCAGAAGAAATACTCTCCTCGGAATCAGAATCAGTTACCTGAGGAAAGAAAGCATAAGCTGACCCCTCAACATCATTTTCCTGCTGAAAGAAACAGAGATAGAAGATCAATATTTAACTTTCTCTTCTTTGGGACAGGAATTGTTCTTGAAGCATTACCTGCTCCTTCCTGCAAGACAGATAGTAATGGATCTCTCTTGCCTCCCTTCCAAGGATACTCCAAGAGCCACAGAAGATGCGTCTAGCCCCAGGTCTATGGTGGCTGAAGGGAATGTACCAGTGGGAGTCAAATAAAAAAGGTGAAGGGTCTGCAGAAAGAGAAAAGGCCAAAGCAGTGGCACCCATGTGTGGCTGAAGCAAATTAGCAGCCTAATAAATGGGCAGAGGCTGTTTGAAAATGTTCTTCTTTTTGTGGCTGGAAGAAGGAAGTATTGAAAAACTGGTATGTGATTGCATGGTTAAGGCAAAATTATACCTGAAGTCTGGGTAAGACTGTCAGTCATAGTCAATAAGACAGGTAAGTATTAGAAAAGTATATTTTTCACAAAAATAAAAAAAACACTGTGAAAAGCACTTTAAACTCTTACCCTAGATAACAAAAGTTATTAAAAACAAGTTTTGCTTTGGAGAAACAAAGACTGAATTATTTTCAACAACTTTACCACAAAAGTAAAATGTCACACTCACGGTAACTAATGAATAAAATTCACATGACAGTCCACCAAAACACTTTTCCCTAGCTAAAATTAACTATTTTCTCAAAACATTAAGTTTCTGTTATAAGCAAAACAAAGGGTAGATGCTTATTTCCCAGCAGGAAACTTATATGCCAGCAATGGAAAACCATTAACTGACTGTTAGTCCTTGGAAGCCTGCAAGATGAGTACTTTTCAAAGCTGGGAGAGCTCTGAAGGGTTTGTCATCCAAATAACTGATTGTATTCAACTCTGCTTGAGCTGATAATTGAGTGTGTGGAAGGTGTCCTTAAGCTCTGGAAACTGGCAGGCTGTTATATCACTTCCTTATTATATTGCCGAAAGTTTAGCTTGTCAAAATGCAAAACATCGACAGCTAAACTCTGAAATGGCAAAACTGTGAATGGCCAACTAACCAAATTTTTTCCCAGGGAAAAAAAATTCACTTGGCTGATGGATACCACAAAAACCTTTAAACCCTAATTAAGTAGGGGCTTCACCCCCACACCCCCCCTAGGTAAATATACTAACTGAGATCGAGCTACATTGAGGAAAAGGGCAAATTCTCCATAACGGCCAAGCAAATTTGTTCCCTGAGAAGAAATTTGCTTAGGTGACCATTCGCGGTTTTGCCATTTTGGAGTTTAGCTGTCAGTGTTTCACATTTCGACAAGCTAAACTTTCAGCAATATAATAGGGAATCATATCTTGGGCATGATGTATCACATATGGCTAAGGCTGCTGCAGCAGTGATCAAATAATGAACATTTGCTGTATTTGTTATAAGACATGTAATTCAGGGTCTGTATCACCAGAAGAAGAGACAGGGAGAGACAGAGTGGTTAGCCAAGGAGGGGCCTGAGAAACACTACAGGAAATGGCCCCAGAGACCAGAATTGCAGAAAAAGAAAAATATAGCACAGATAGTTCCTCAGTGATAAGAAGCAGAACTGAGATAGACCGAAAAACAGATTGAGGCTAAATAGGCACAGTTTTCTATAAAAGTAAGCTGGAGTGATGTTAAAGGTACTGTGTGGAATTCCAAACAAATGAGCTTGAGAAGTGACAAAACAGTACTGGTTTGCATTGTGGATAATTCTGCCGCAGAGCTCTACTGGAAAGTAATAATTCTAAACTGGAATTGTTGTGAATGAACTTTTCATTATGTAAAAGACATTTTTTTTAATCTATGTGTGTTAAAGCCAGTAGAGTATTTTGAACACTGATAAATGCTTTTGAATTACGTGAAAAATATGGGGACCTCTGGTGGAGGGAAGTTCATCATGCAAAAAAACACTTAAAATATATGCTTTGCATTAATTTTCCTATAAACAGAATCACAAGATCCTCTTTTATATATATATATATATATATATATATATATATATATATATTTATATATATATATATTTATATATATGTATATATATATATATATATATATATATATATATATATATATATATATATATGGGTCGCCTTCATTTCATTGAAAACTAATTTCACTGAAAGTCACTTTCTTGCGACCAATTCACTGAAAGCTCACTTCACTAAAAACTCATTTCACTGAAACTCATTTAGTTGAAAGTTATATATGGCCTTTTCCTCAAATGCGATCCTGGAGTTAGTATATAAAGTAAGAGGGGATGTGGGGGGCACAGCCCCCCCACATTGGGGGGTGTGGGGGTCATAGTCCCCCACATATTGTAAACATTTAAAAGCATATAGATGGATACTTACAAGTGCAATGAATAACTCTTTCCAGAAGACAATATAAAACCAAACTATGTGGGGGGTGTTTCGCCCCCACACCCCCCAATGTGGGGGGCTGTTCTCCCCACCCCCCACTTACTTTATATACCTACTCCAGGATTGCAACTACAGTGGGGAAAAAGCCATATAAAACTTTAAAAGAAATGAGTTTCAGTGAAATGAGTTTCCACTGAAATGAGCTTTCAGTGAATTGGTCGCAGGAAACTGACTTTCAGTGAAATGAGTTTTCAACGAAATGAAGTAGACCCATATATATATATATATATATATATATATATATATATATATATATATATATATTCACTTCAGAAGCTCGAAATACTGAAATCTCAAATTTCAGTATCTCGAGCCCAAGTTGTTGAACCACAAAACAACAAAAACTGAAAACTGCGAAATTCAAAACCTCGAATACCGGAGGTTTTGAATTTCATGGGTTTACTACATACAAACACACATCATCCACCATACATACACACAATCACTCTACTACATGAAACACCCCCCCCTACTTAAATATTCTCACTCCGAAGTCGCACTACATACAGACACACACAAAACACCACCACACAAGCTACTTTCTCTTCGCAGACACACATCACAGCAACAAAACACACTGACAAACACCACAGCCACTACCCAAATCCCTTAACACACACACACACACACACACACACACACACACACACACACACACACACACACACACACACACACACACACACACACCTGAATATATGACCATAGCAGAACTTTAGAAGCTTAAAATTCAAAACCTCCGGTATTCGAGGTTTTGAATTTTGCACTTCTAAACTTTCGCTATTATGTGGATTCGGCTTCTTGGGCTCGAGATACTGCAATTCGAGATTTCAGTATTTCAAGCTTCTGAAGTGAACCCATATATATATATATATATATATATATATATATATATATATATATATTGTAAAGAATTATATGTCATTTGTTCAAACTGGTTTGTTGATTTGTACAGGTGCTTGTGCTGAAAATGGATTTGTAAAGCTGCTTGCGTTAAAAACGTACCAACAGTGGATCCTGCTGGACAGAAAACAAATACACTTGCATGTCAGACTGTACTGTAACTGTTGAAATGAATATACTGTGTACAGGATACTGTTAATGTCAGTGCAGCAATCTTTGAAATATAGTCTGAAATTAAATTACCTGGTTTATGCCATAAAGATTGTATCTTACAGTTCAGATCTCAGCCAGAGGCAAAATGTCTAAAAATCAAAACCAAAAATAATATTGTCCTTAGAGGTGAACTAATTGCTACCCTGGAAGGGTGGAAGTTTTTGAAATGGTTTTATATCTTCCAGATGCTATAACACATCTTAGCAGAGCTCTACCTGTGTGTCTTATGACACGTGCTAGATTCTGGTTCAGTTTCTAGTGAAGGAGGGTAGTGTGGCAACCAAAGTCAGATGACTAGATGTATTTGATGTCATTCTGTAATTCAGCACTGAAATGATGTTTCAACACTAGATGAGACAGAAGTCTCAGAGCAGTCTGTTTTTGAAACCTGACAAAGAACAGCTCACCTACATCATCCTGCCTTGCTTTAGTAAGTAACAAAGGAATAGTAATTCTTTAGTCAGTCAGGAAAACTTAGTAAGATTAGTTAAGTAATTGTTTTCTCTATCAGTTTGAACCTTTCCAAAACTTGTTATTTTTAATATTTCCTGTGGTGAAACTCTGGTGTTTAATGTAAACAGATATTTAGTGTTTTCATGTTCTTTTATTATTTATTATTAAATATATTTAAACGTTTTCATTGTGGCTGGTCTTTTAGAGACTATTTTAATCTTTGGAATTACTTCAATTTATTTGCTGACACTGTGGGTGCTCCTGAAAACCTCACTGTTTTGGTCAAACACTACCATTTCTATTAGCATTCATTTTAGTCAGTATAATTGGGTACTCTTGTAAGAACCTTAGAGTAGCTGACCTTGGAGTGTTCTGGTGGCAGTACATACCTTATAGTCTGGGCAAAGGGGCATAGCTGGTAAATCTGTGCCAGTTTTTCCCAAATGTGTGTGTTAAAATCAAATCTCAAAGAGTGTGTGCATCAGCTAATTGGAGCAGGGACAAAGAGCACTGGTTTCACAGAGAGGGTGGTGGAGGACATGACTTGGAATACTCAGTTGAGGACTCAGCTCTACAGCTGTGTCAGTGTGTAGTCTTATGTGGAGCCTGGATAGAGAGAGAGAGAGAGATAGAAACCAAGACTCGAGGCTTAGTGTGCTCCTTGTGTGCTCCTAAGGGCAATTGTGCTTGGTGTAGAGAGCTGCATCTGGAAATAATGGGTGTATCTATTTTTGTTCCAAGTGAACATTCCTCACCGGTGTCAGTGGTGAGGTTGGAGGTTCCTTGATTACCTGCTCAGAGGAGGGACATCACATAATATATAAGCTACAAATCAAATGTGGAGATTCTTTTAACTTTATGAATTTTTTGCAAAATTATATAGGTTCATCAGGCAAGAGGAGAAAGAACAGAATGAGGCTATTCCACTGACTTTACAGTTTGTCTCTGTCTCAGAGTTTGAAGACCTACTGTCCCTGTGCATCATCTATTAGATATTGGGATTCTGCTATCCAGTATAGTTTTAGATTTACATTTTCACCAAGCACGATTTCAGTATTGCACTGGGTTATGTTGTTCCTTCTGCTATCACTTCTAACTCTGAGAATATATTTGCATTTCTCAGTAAAAACACCTTAACCTCTTTTTTTTTCTGGGACACTGATAGGGTCTCAATTATCTTGACTTCAGTACATGTTATGAAGGCCTTAACTTCTTTGGCAAACACACTGCTGATATCTTAGTTTCTTTCCAAGGCTTCAGAACATTTATGTGGTATCTCTGTTCTGATTTCTTTTTTCTAGATTGTATCATGTTATCATTTGCTTCATTCATCTTTGCTGTAACTTCAAAAGGTCTTCAACACTTTGTAAGGGCCGTGTTCTGATCATCAACACAACTATGTCTCCTGCTTTGAACACACACAACCATGGATTTGTATTATTAGTTATTTTATAGATTTTCTGTGCCTTTCCATATGTTCCTTTTCTATAAAATTCATTAGATAAGTACAAAATAGACATATAAATAAATAAAACTAAAAAAGGCAGTGGCTAGCAGAAGAAACAAACGATTAATTTTATGATATTTAACTTCAGTTCATTAAGCACTTTTATCTGTGTATTATTGTTATTATTATTTCTAATAAACCTTTAATGAGACTGGTTATACAGGATTACACTTGGCCCAGAGATGAAGTCTGTGAGTCTGTTTCTAATTTGAAAAGTAAACAACAAACATCAAAGAGCATGTTATCTTCAATGGGAAGAAGTTTCTTTAGCTGCAAGGTATGTCTAAAGAGATCTGTCAGTTGTTTATCAGTACTTGATAGACTTGGGAAACTGTACACATGCCATCAGGAAGTGCCACGTAGATAGGGAACATAAATGGGAAAATCTACATCATGGGGAAGTAGAAGATAAATTGGAACTATAACTGAAAGAAGGAGAGTAGTCACTAGTGGGAAGTGATGTGTAGGCTAAAATTAAAAATAAAAACCGTAGCAAGAAAATAAAAAGAATTACTTTCACAAGTGTGCCTTGACTTCTAAAGGACTAGATATGGCTTGAATTTACATATATAATTAGATTTTAGTAAGGTTATTGGAGCTATTAAAAGTGATTTAAAAAGGGGCAACGATGACTTTTCTACGGGGGGTTGAGCAAAAGATGAGATACATGGCTTGGGAAACAGTGAGTGGCTGACTGTAGGTTGAATGGAACATAGAATGGGAGTTCAGAATTTTCACAGTGACATTGATGAATGAAAGTCAACCTGATACTTGCCTAGTGAGGTATGAGGATCTGGCAAGAGCAACTGACACACTTTACCTGAAAAGTGATTTTGTACTGCTATTTTTTATGTTTTTATTTGATTTTACATATTGCAACAATAATTTAACAATTTGAAACAAAATAAAACAAAACTATATACAAAAGTCCATAACAAGAATTACATACACAAAACCATTTGTACTTTTCTAATAGATCATTACATTTCTGCCAGGCTACGTATTGATGATTTACATTTCTAGTTCTCATTTTTATGGTGGATAATTAATTTTTACAAACAAATTTTTCTAGACAGATAAATTCACTGGTAAACGAGAGAGTAGTTTTGGATTTCCAGTTTTTAGTTATGACTTTCCTAGCAATAGCTAGGACAGACCAAAGAATAGGTGTTTAAAATACTGGAATAATATCTGGGATTGGGGCATCAAACTAATTCAAGGAATCTATAATAATACAATTATCTGACCACAATACGTGGCAAAAGTTTCTAAAATCAGTCCAGAAAGATGACAGACACTATGTTGCATTCTATGATCATATGAACCCAATCTGGATCAAAAGGGTCATTGCATCTCCAGCATTTTATTTTTTTCTGATTTATATATAACAGCAATTTTATGAGGAGTTAGAAAAACTCTGTATAAAAATTTCTATGTTTAAGGCACAGTCAAGACGGCCCCTGCTGAGATCTAATTCCCACCTTGAACACCTAAAGGGATAAACTGCCCAGTAGTGAAACAAAGTGCTCCTAATCTCCTCTCCCAATAGAATATGTGGTATTTGTAACCAACAATACTGCTCTATATCATCTGCCATAGGTGTGCATGCTACCATGAACACCAACCCCTATGCCCTAGACTCTTACTTCCCTTATTTCTGCTAGCCTGTTTTGTCTTTTTGGCCTGTTCTAAAGACATTTTCCCTAGACTCTAATTACTGTACCCCGCTGCCCTGGGTCCTATTGCTTCGTACTCATTCTTTCCCTGTGTTGTTATTAGTAAGCCCATTATTTCTTACACACAGTTCTGAACCGATAAAATATCTTTCTTAAAATCTGCAGTTTTTTATTGCTTTGATAGACTGTTTCTGTAGCTATCTCACACCTGAGGTGCAGTCCTGCTCTGTTATCATTTCCTTTATACCTAACCTTTTGTACTTCCCATTTCCTTAGCTCCTACCCCTTCCTGTTACATTAAAAAGATTCTTCCTCTCCCACCTCTCTCTTACACACACACACACACACACACACACACACACACACACACACACACACACACACACACCTAACTCAAATAGTAACTAACTCTTCTTCTGTCTCATACATTTCACCTACTCCCCCTACCGACAACTCCACCTTACACTGCACATACTCACTTTCACACTCACCACATATACCATCCACTAATCTACACACCCTCCAATCATTACTACCAAGATACTCTTCTATCATACCAACTTATCCTTTCTCAACCACCTCTTTTCTGATATTACCTCTTTTACTCCTCCTGTAACTTTGATTGTTTGGAGCTTTTCTCCCCAGGACTCCATTGAAAACGGGTTCTTCTTGGCCCAATGGACTATCCTGGTAAACCAACAGAAAATAAATAAATAAAATAAATAAATTCTCTCTCTCACCTCACTTAATACACATTTATCTCCCATCCATTTCATCCCTACTAATCCGAACAACATGGATCCCCTAACTCCTCACCTATCTTTCTCAATTTTCCCTTCCATCTTTTTTTATGAATACCCCTAATTAAAATCAAAATCCCACCCACGCATGGCTCTTTATCTAAATATAAAACTAAATACTAAGCCCATAGTACATACATGCACAAACTCTTCCACCTCCCTAATAATATCCTTCTAGCAGGAGACATTCACTCTAATCCAGATCCCACATATCCCACACCTATCTGTAATACTAGCACCCCCAACTCAGGCATGTCAACTCCCTCAGATAAACATATCTCCTTCTACTCAATGAATACTAGAAGCATTCTAAATAAAGCCAGTGAACTCCATGCCTGGCTCTCCCACCACACCCCTGATATCATTGCATTGACTGAAACTGAGCTTAAACCCCAACACCCTGATACAGACCTTCTCCCCTCTGGATATAGTATACTTTGCTTATATTGACAAAAAGAAAGTCAATACGGCAAACCTTTCCAAAAAAAAGCTCCAATACAAGTAAAAAAGAAAAGAAAAGCAGGGATATGGAGAATGCAAGTTCCAGTCTCAATTGTAAACCAAAATGAACGCTTTATTAGGTATTGCGTTTTCGTCCAACAGACTTCATCAGATCAAGTACATACTTGCAAATCAAAGCTTTATAATAAAATTCATACTATTTCTAACCAATCATGTTTCATTTCTAATTAAAAAGTCCCACTTCAATTTAACATTTCCCAATGTTTATATATAACAGTTGTAATTATGTTATGTGTGTTAAAAAATGTAAAAGTTTGATTTAAAAATTTAATTTAAAAACACATCGTTATTTAAAAACAACATTCTATAAATTAATTCATTCAAAAAAAATGTAATTGTTTCTGTTCCAAAGAATTATTCACTATTGGGTTTACTTCTTAAAACTGACAATGAACACTGCCATCTCCTGACCATCTTTATTATTGCACACAAAATTATATCTTAGCAGCTTTTAACTTTAAAAATGGTAGAATAGATATGTTTTCATTTAACCCTGGGGGTCTATTGGCTTCTAATACTAATTGCCACCATAACTCCTTGTAGCCTATATTTTCTTCCCATGGACCCCCTCTTATGTCAATTTTTATTTGGTCCAGTACAAAAAAACAGTAGCTGTATCTCCTGCAGACAAGTGAGTGTTTGTATAGTGCATTTGATTCCTTACATTTGCCAATATCATAAACATGTTCATATATCCTTTTCTTTAGGGTACGCTCTGTCTTCCCCACATAATAAGAAGTGCATCCCTTGCAAATGGCTAAGTAGACCAATCCCTTTGACTCACAGTTAAAGTGTCCTTTGCTGTGTAACCAAATCTTTCTACTTTCTAAGTAAATTTTATCTAGGTTGGATATATACTCACATTGTCTGCATCTTCCACATTTATATGTGCCTGTTTTTTTATAGTTCCCCTTATGGCATTATGTCCTGAATCTCCTCTTTCTAATATATTTTTTATGTTGTATGAGTTTTTGAAGACTATCTTAGGATTTGAATCAAGTAGTCCCTCTAGGTCCGTAAAAGCTTTGAATTTTTCCCACTCATGTTGAAATAATTATTTTACCTTGCTGTTTAATGCATTATACTCAAGTATGAGTGATTGTTGATAGTTATCTTTCTTTTTTAAAGTTATTGTGTGGGAATTTTGTGTTTCTTCCTTAAGCCCCAATATGGGTTTGAACCTTCCATTTCTAGCTTCGGACACTTCAGTCCTGTATTCCCTGATAAATTCTTTGGGATATCCTCTTTCAAGGAACATACGTTCCAATTTGTCACATTCCATTTCAAATTCATGGTCAGTGCTGGTCATTCTGGAACCTCGGACGAATTGCCCCTTCACCAGGTTTCTTTTACAGTGTTTGGGGTGTCCACTTTGATAGTGGAGAAAAGAATTAACATAAGTGTCTTTTCTATACACTTTTGATTCAATTGTGTTCACCCTTTTAGTAATTTCAATGTCCAGATAGGCAATGTTGGTATTGGACATAGTGTGTGTAAATTTTAGAAAATCAGTTGTCTCTCCTATATATGATAAGAATTCTTCAAGCTTGGTGTTATCCCCTTTCCACAGGATTATTATGTCATCAAGAAATCTTCTGTACAACATACAGTATTTGAAATATTCTGATGTGAAAACAAACTCCTCCTCCCAGTTCGCAAGGACCAAATTAGCAAATGTGGGGGCGCAGGCTGCCCCCATTGCTACTCCCTGGATTTGTTGGTAAAATTCTCCTTGATGGACTAAATAGTTGTTCCTTAGAATAATGTCCATTAAGCCAACACATGCTATCTTGTCCTCATGTGTCATTTTGTCGTCCTTGAATATTTCATCTTCGAATCTCTCCATGCCCTTTCCATAGGGTATCGATCCAAATAAATCTACCACATCAATTGTTACAAACATTATGTCCTTGTATGATGTCTCTAGGTCTAAATGTCTTAGTAGATCCCATGAGTCTCTCAGTATAGTCTTTTTGTTAATCCATATGTGTTTTGTTTTTGTATCAACAAATATGGCCAAAGGTGTGGTTTTGGATCCTTCGGCTGACACAATGGGTCTAAAGGGGGGGTCCATTGTGTTCTTGTGTATTTTCGGAATGCCGAAAATAACAGGTACCTTTGGTTTATTGACTTTCAAGAAAAGGTGTATCTTCTCATCAAAAACTGATTCCATAGCCATGTCATTCAACATAATGTCTATCTTTTGATAGGCTAAATTTATTTCGTTTCTAGAAACAATCTTGTATTTGGCTGGGTCAGTTAGGATTTCATTCATTTTACTTTCATAATCAATAACTTCCATTATTACCACTCCCCCACCTTTATCAGGTTTCATGACCCTAATACTTTCATTGTGTCTAAGCTCCTCTAGGATCTCTTTTTCTTTTGTATCCAAGTTATTTTTGTACCTCACTTTTTTGTCACATTTTTTGATTCCCTTTTCCATAACTTGTTCAAAGTTTCTGAGTTGTGCATGGATTGGTGGATTATATGTGGATTTCCTTTTTAATATTCTTTGTTCTTTTGTAACATTTAATGTTTCTTTTTCAAAGTCATATTCATCTTTCTTAAATAGCAATTCTAGGTTCATCTTTCTCAAAAATAATTTTATGTCCAGTGTAGTTTGTGCTTTATTCCCTTTGGTCATGGGAATGAATTTGAACCCCTTTTCCAACAGTGAGAAATGCTCTTTTTTGAGTTCTATGTTACTAAAGTTATATATACTGAACCCTTCCAATGTGTACATGTTGTTTATCTTGATGATATTGTCTCCTTTGTTGCTTCCAGGTGGGGGGTTTTTTACATGTATCTCCCCCTCTCCCTTATCCCCCCTTGCCTGTGAAAATTTCATGGGTTTTCTCTATTGGGACTAAACTGTTGCCTTTCTAAAGGTGGAAATTCTTCGTTATATTCACAGTCTAAAAATTGCCTGTGTTCATAAGCTTCTCTAGTTTTTGTCCATGCCTTTGAAATTCCCTCACCTCCTTTTCTGTTGTTATACCTTTGGTATGAGGGTATGTTGTTACTAACTGGTTTTGGGTAACATGTTTGGTTTTCATATTCCAGCATGTCCCTTTTTAGCTTTTCCATCTTTCTCTCTACTAGTGTCTTACATTTTAAATCCACTTCACCTTTAACCTGAAAATATTCCTGCCTTTTTTCTTTTATCTCAAAAATCAGGTCATCCCTTATAACTGTGTCTAACTTTTTGATTTGTTCATTAATGTTCTCTAAATTTCTATCATTTTCTTCAATTATACACCTCACTATGTCCAAACCACATCTATTAAAAACTTTCACAAGTTCTGTGTGAAATACTGAACCAATCTGTACATTGTTTGGATATTTCCAGGTCCGTAGCCCTTTTGGTACTATCCCTCGTTTTAAACACTCCATTAAATAACTGTTTTCTATGGTAATAGTTTTATACTTATACATGAGTTTAGAAACATTCATAACATTTGTATCAAAAGAATCATGATTATTAATAGTTTGTCCTTGGTTGCTTATGTCATCTGGATTAAATAAAAACCGTTCTTTAAGCCAGTTGTTCATATCGAAACTATTTTGTGTGCAAACAGTACCTTTTTGTGACTGCCCCTGTGTTTGTAATCCAGGAATAGGATTGGCGTTATTGCGGTCCTCTTCCCCTTCCTCCTCATTAAAAATGTTGGGTGTAGTGTCCGGATTAAAGGTGGGTCCGTTCGGATCATCCCCATACCGTTCGGTTCTTTCCACACCAAACCGCGGTCTTTTCCTTCTCGGTAATGGTTGGTTTTCACCCTGTTCTCCTCTGGTTCCTCTCCCTTCCGCATTTTCGGCTCCTTCTGTACGTCGCACCATTGACTCACACAGGGGCGTCAACAAATCCACTAGGGCTGTAAGTTGCCCAATCAGTCTTTTAGTTTGGCTGCATTCCTCATTGTTAGGTTGCATCTCCTTCTCCCGCTTGTGCCGTGTAACAGTTACCAAGAAGAAAGTCAATACGGCAAACTTTTCAAAAAAAGCTCCAATACAAGTGAAAAAAGAAAAGAAAAGCAGGGATATGGAGAATGCAAATTCCAGTCTCAATTGTAAACCAAAATGAACGCTTTATTAGGTATTGCGTTTTCGTCCAACAGACTTCATCAGATCAACTCTTCCACCTCCCTAATAATATCCTTCTAGCAGGAGACATTCACTCTAATCCAGATCCCACATATCCCACACCTATCTGTAATACTAGCACCCCCAACTCAGGCATGTCAACTCCCTCAGATAAACATATCTCCTTCTACTCAATGAATACTAGAAGCATTCTAAATAAAGCCAGTGAACTCCATGCCTGGCTCTCCCACCACACCCCTGATATCATTGCATTGACTGAAACTGAGCTTAAACCCCAACACCCTGATACAGACCTTCTCCCCTCTGGATATAGTATACTTTGCTTATATTGACAAAAAAAAAGAAGGGTGGAGGGGTTGCTATCATATACTCCAACCACCTTACTATTTCAAATCTCAAGAAGCCTATCCCAGCCTTCTCCCCAGATGAATTACAGTCAGCCATTCTGAAACTAAATAACCATACCACCATCACCATAGCTAGAATCTGCATTCCTCCTGGGGATAATATTCCCATTCTGAAAATATACTCTTTCACTTCTCTCAAAATATTACTAATGAAACTATCATTCTTGGTCATGTCAATATTAATTGGCTAGCACTCTGTCCTCCAAACTCTCCCTCACACATAAACCTGTATGGTTTTACACAACTTATCTCTGATCTCACCCACACCAACAACTCAAATGGAACCAGCACTCTTATTGATTGGATATTAGTCTCTAACCCCTCTAGGTACCATAACCCTGAAACTTTATCAAATTCCCTGAGTGATCAGTCCCCAATTAAAGTGCTTAGATTCTCACCCCACCATGCTAAACCTCATAAGTTCATAACATGTTGAAAGCTAACTAACTTCCAACCTGAAACCTTCAAATCTCTCCTCTCTGAAGTAAACTGGAATTTCCTAAATCAGCTCCCCCTAGACGAAGGAGTCTAGTCTTTTAACTCCACCTTTCTTAGCATTCTTAACTCACTTGCTCCTCTCTGAACTGTCCATATAAAGTTCAGTACATTCCCATGGCTGTTTAATGTCACCTGAACCTTACTAAAAAAACAGTGATAGAGCATGGAAAACTTTGAAAAAACAAAGCTCCAAGCTGATTTCCAGAAATATAGAGAACTTAGAAACCTGGCCAAAAGACACATTTATACAAAAAAGAAAAACTTCTACTATAATCCACCCTCAGCCTTGAAATCCATCCTCAAAAAATTCTGGAACTCAATAAATCAAATATTACATCCTGGTAGTCCATGATGAAACAGCCTCCATCTTTAATACCTATTTTATTGACTCTATATCTAAGATACTTAACCCCAACCCTAACCCCCCACCCATAAAAATAGCTCTAATTACTCAGAGTTAGCTCCCAAATTAAACTCCACAAATAAATTCTCCCTTAAACCAGTACCCACCAGCTACATCAAATCTCTGCTCTCCAAACTAAAACCATGCTCAGCATCAGTAGACAATATTCCCTCCTTTTTCCTACAGCTAGCAGCCAACCGTCTTGCTCTTCCAGTCTCTATCTTAAGTAACCACTCCATCTCTGAGTCTATAGTGCCTTCTATCTGGAAACAATTCTACATCTTACCTATACACAAAGGAGGTAACTCCTCAGACATCACCCACTTCAGACCTATTGCTATACTGTCACCTCTTTCCAAAATTCTTGAAAAATATATACATGAACAAGCCATGCACTACTTACACCAAGAAAACCTGCTCACACCCACTCAACACAGATTTCAACCTAAGCATAGTGCTACTACTGCCCTCCTGTCTTTCCTTAACTCTATTTCTGTAGCTAGAGATGACAACAAACTTATCTCCTGCTTGTTTTTAGACCTCTCTAAAGCATTTGATACCATCTCTCACCATCTTCTTCTGCAAAAACTCACAAACCTTAACTTCTCACCTGCTACTGTTGCATGGTTTGACAGTTACCTCTCTGACCGGTATCAGGCAGTGAAATGGTACTCTGCTCAACCCCACCAGTAAAAATGGGTTCTCCTCAAGGCTCCATCCTCGGCCTATTACTTTTTAGCATATTTACCAATCTTCTCCACTCTTCATATCCTCAGTCATCTCTGGTACAATACACCAATGACTCTACAGTAATCACTATTGCTGACTCTCCATCTGAACTCATCTCTGCTACATGGGCTTCAACTGGCTTTCTGAAAACCAACTTATCCCTCCTTCCTCTCCCCCATCTCACCTGCTTACTATGTCATATCTCACTCCCACTTATTACATCACTACTTACAAACTATTCTGAATTATATTAATCTCTTTAATATTTTGCTGATGTGTATATGATTGTATCCTGAAATCTACTGTTTAATTTTACATTTTTAAGATGTTAATCTATTTTTATTGGTTATTATATTGATTATGCTTTTTTATTCTTTTGTTGTGCAATGTATACTGTAAGTGACAATTTGTATCACTTGTTGGAGATTTTCTCCTCAGGCCTCCACTGAAAAAGGGGTACTCAGCTCAGTCGACAAACCCGGTCAACAAATGTAAAATAAATAAATAAATATACAACTTCCAGTATAGAGAGAACATTGATTTTCTTGCAGATTTTAAGGATAGTTTCTAACTTTTCTCAGAAAATTCTTTCTTATTTTTATTGAATAATTCCAGTATGACAATTCAGGGGGAGCAAACTAAATTTTTATAATCTTATATATGATTGGCAAATATGACTTCTTTTAGATGGATTATTATTTATATTAGAAAAGAAGGCTAAGATTTTTGGAATAGTTTTAGTTTGTATGTCTAATGCTTTCTCCTGAATATATTCCTTGCATGTTTGTATATCTAACCAACTACTATTTTCCAGACTGTATCTAGTAATCAGATAATCGGCTGAGTTTATTTTATTCCAAATCAGAATTTGATGCCAAAAAATGTAATTACTATTCTTTAAGTCAAACATTCTCCTGGTATTAAAAGATATTAACCATCCATTTGTGAAAGCTATAGGAAATAATATTATTAGTAGATCTTTTATTAGATAATTCGAGTCCATAAATTCTTGAATATGAATAGAACTTGATTTATGAAAGGGTAGAGAGTAAACATATGTTTTTCATTTAATATACAGTCTTTTAAAACCAAAAAGGTGTTGATGTCTACATTTGTATATGCTTCTATTATAGACTTGTTATTATCTATTAGTGTATTTTCTTGTATTGATTTCCAGCAGTAAGAATAAAAGGAGTCATCCACTGGAGTATTACTTTAATAATTACAAATTTAAAATATAAGTCAATATTGAGGAAATCAATGCCTCCATCCTCCCAACTTTTGATGTACCAGTCTAAGGAAATTCTTGCTTTTTTGGATGCCATAAAACGTTTAGTAAAATAGAGGGGGGGGTAACTTTTTTTACAATGGGAATCTAATTGCCTGACTAAAGAATAAGGTATTTGGTAAGATTATCATTTTGATTAATGCAAGTCTATCCTCAAATGTAAAAAATAGTTTATTCTTACTCTGTTAATTTGGATATTGTATTAATTAGGATTTGGTAGTTAACTAACATTTTTTTATTATTAGTCTCAATAGTAATTCCTAAGTATTTTAACTGTAAATTGTCCCAACCAAATTTTTTGTAAGAATTTAAATTAGTGGTTATCTCTTTGTTTAAAAGCAAGGTTTTTGTTTTATTGTGATCAAATTCCATACCTGAAATCTTTTCAAAATAGTCCACAGATATGATCCAACGAGAGTTCAATATTACCACTAGTGAGCAGAATGTCATCAGCAAAAAGTTGAACTTTAGAAGAAACATTTTCATTTAGTTTAAAACTTTTAATGTTTATGTTTGAGGTTATATAGTTAGCAAACAGCTGTTTAATAAGTGCAAGTAGCAAAGGGGATAAAGGGCATTCCTGTTTGGTACATTTTAAAATATCAAAGGGGCTAGATATAAAGGAGCCTATTTTGATAAAAAAGAAATTGAGTTATCATAAAGCTTTTTAATTAATTTTATGATATCAAAGGAAAGGTTATGTCCATTTAGTTCTGTGAACAAGTATGACCAATTCAAAGAGTCAAAATTATTATCCATATCTAAGCTTATTATGGATAACTCTTTTTTTTATTTTTGTTTGCCTTATCAATGAAAGAAAGGAGTCTTATTATGCTGTCTTGAACTTTGCCATTAACTGTAAACCCAGCCTCATCTTCATTTACTAAACTAATGAACATTTGATTTAATCTCTTTGCTAATATAGACATGACAATCTTGTAGTCTAAATTTAAATGTGATATAGGTCAATAAGAACATAGAGCAGGGTCCTTGTCTGATTTTAAAATGAGTGTAATAAGAGAATATCTCCATGATGGGAAAATATATGAGGTATTATCAGGTAAAAATATATATAGCTCTGGAATTATCCCATCCATACCTGGTGCTTAATCAGTTTTAAGATTTATAATTTGGTATTTTAATTCCTTAAAGGAAAATACTTATTAATCTTGCTTTTCTGTTCTTTTGATAGTTTATTATGTATGTTATCTTTTAAAAAACTATCCAGTAATTTGCTGATAGTCAGGTTTGACATTGTTTTATTAATGTTTCATAATATTTGCAAAAACATTTTAATATATCTTTCAAATCGATAGCCTTAGCAGTCTTTTCCCCTTCTTTATAAGCAATCACCTTGATATAGTTTATTTTATTCATGTTTTCCAATCTAATATCTATTCTATGAAGGCTCATGGGGTTTATTAAATATGACTGTAATTTAATTTTCTGTAGATTAATGGAATTATTATGATGTAAGATTTTAAGGTATTTCTGATTTAGATTTTTCAACTGTGTGCTTGCAGCTTTATCGTTGGCTTTAAGGTTTCATTTTAATTTATCAATTTCAGCTAGAATAGCATTTAACTCTTTATCCCAATCCTTTCTTTTGCAAATATGCCAGTTTACTTTACCATATAAGTAAGCTATTAGCATGTCCCATATATGACATCAGTGACCTCAACATTGTTGTTAAATTCACTGACTTGATTTATATCTTTTAATAACCATTCATTAAAGCCTTTTATTTTAGTTATATATGCCAGGAGTCTGTATCAAGAAATTAAATTGTTTGGACTTAATATTAATTTTAATGTAATAGCACTGTGGTCAGATTAGGAACATGAAACTATTAGTATCATCTCTATTTTGGAGTATAATGCATTGGATACCAATACTTTATCAAAATTGGTTTGAGTCTCAAATCTAAATGAATACTGAATATATTTTAAAGAGCCATCTAATTTTAAATCTGATATATCTCTCATTACATTGTATTAATATAATGATTTAAATATTTCGCTGAAGATAGCCTGAGTTGTTTAACATTTGTAGTGCCTTTATCTGATAGCATGCAGTTAAAATCACCAGCTATTTATGTTTCTCTAGTAGAGTATAGTGTTATAATATATAACTATTCCTTAACTGTTTTAGAACCAATCCCAATGATCTAATAGGTATTTATAAGGCTACAGTATTTTTCATCAGTTTCTATTACCACCAATCCCAGCATGCCATTCTTATCAGAGTAGGAATCTGCTATTCTAGGTAGACCTGAAGTTTTTTTTTTTTTCCAGAGAATGAAAACACTTCTTCTTTTTGAACCAAATTGAGAGCCAATTAAAACTAAATAAACTTTTAACAACAATCTATTTAAATATTTAGTCAATAAATGAATTTCCTGTAGAAAAAGAATGTCTGCTTTATGTCCAGTTATATACTTATTTAAACTATCCCTCTTTAAAAGGGCTATTTAGCCCAATTATTTGTAATGAAAGGCATTTATATGCTGGCATCTACTGGAACAATAGGTGTAGAAACTACTATGAAATGATTTAATGCATTAAGTATTACACTAACAAAAGAACAACTTGTTAAAGGCAAACACACTAAGGATGATGTGACAAATTCAGAATTAAAAACATTTTTAACCTCCAACATGGAATAAAATATTCCAGGCTTGCTGAAAAATTCATACAAGCCACTTACTAACAACAACATAACACAAAAAAATCAGACTGTTGTTACTACTTCTATGTATATAAATTGAAATGTTCTAAATAAATAGTTTACACTTTTAAAGAAGATGTTAAATTACTAGAAAATAAACCAGAAAACCGCATAACAAGGTTAATATACAGTTGTTTTTATTTGTCTTTCGGCTTTTTCCTGGTAAGGGGTCGCCACAGTGGAACTCCGGTCCACTAATGATTGGCAGTAGATTTTTATGAAATGCCGAGGTGCCAGCTCAACGCCCAACCTTCAACGAAGGCACGCCCATTTACGCACACATGTCTTTCGAATGCTACCCAACCACGGGGAGGACGTGCAGACTCCACACAGAAGGCACTCCCAAGCCAAGCCGAGAACTGAAAGGGAGAACCTCTTGCTGTGAGGAAGGTTAATATATAGTATGACCTATCAAACAGAAGAGCTTTAAATAACTAGTAATTTATAATAATTAACATTAATTATACATAACATTTATGTATATATTAGCTATCATAGTGAAGATATGCTCAGACCATGCTTAATACTTGAAGTATTTATATGAATTAAAAAACTCTGTGTTATGAGTAAATAATGTCTTTTTAAGGTACATGTACCTCTAATTTAACCAGAATAACACTCATGTCCTATATGTACAACATTGCATAACTAACAGATTACTTATACTTATTACACTTTATAAAAGGTTATCAACTAACACCTATATTAACATTTTGCCTATGTGAATTACTTACATTTCCACCACATTTGCAACAAAAATCTCATAACTGATTACAAATTCTCATCTAATCTCTCACACAGACTAGAAGCTTGTGAAAACAGCCTGCATAGATTTTGGCTATTTAAAATCATATTCACTATATAACAAGGATGAATTATAAAGCAGACTGCTGTCTGTGTTTTATGCATAAACATAAGTTATCTTAATTAAATTGTGTTTTTCATCTTATGTTATTCCACCATTCCGTATATAAAATACACATCTGAGTCTTCTGACTAATAAAGCTGTGCTACAACATTATCTAGTATGAGCAAATGCTTCAACTAGGAATAATAATCATTAAAAACTTCAGAATTACATTAAAAAAACAGTGTACCAGCTACAGAGAGAATAGGACACAGTAGTAATGCTGAAAACATTTATCACAAATTTCCACTCAACTATTAATTTTACATTTGTGTATTGTGTTTGAGGTTTAATGAGAATACCGCTTTGTGTCCTGCATCAAATATGTAAACTTTGTGCATCATTTAATACTGGCTGGATCATTTAAAAGTCTGTTTTAGCAATCCTTTTCTGTGTTCTGTAAGATGCCTGCTTCTGAGGAGTTAAAGGTCACATTGGTCTTCCAGTCTGATGCAGGAACTGCTCAGTAAGGATTCAAAGTGAAGCAGAGACACACAGAAGCTCAAATTAAGGTGAAAACATTCTGCAAACTCTTCTGAAGTAATTTGGTGGGAAAATAGACTGAAATGAAAGTCTGTAAACACAGAAGGCTTTTGAACACATTCTGCAAGCCATTTTAACTGAAAAACTTTTTTAACATCAAATAAGCAGGGGAAAGTTATACAGCCTTAAGAACATCACACAAAAGAAAAGGGGATTACAAAAGCCCATCAGTGCACACATTTTAACTATATCTTTCACTGTCAATAACACTAAATGTAAATACTTTGTTAAATATAAAATTAAAACAGTAAAGAGTTTTAACATTCCCTTCTACACACATACATTTCCCAAAAGTCAAATGATGCCTCAAACCAGACTCATTCTATTAAACTTACTCAGTTACTAAATCATTGAAAAGGAAAAAGACAAAGGCAGAAAAGAAAGGAAAAGAAATAAAAAAAAAAATAAAACTGAGTATGGTGTTTCCCATTAGATTCATAATAGTTTAGTTAAAATAAGCTTATTACTATATATCTTACTCTCTGTAATGGAAAGACTGCAATATTACCGTAACAGGGAGACTAATACTTGTAAACTGAAATTAATGTGAAGAAAATAGAAAAGTATTACCGTTAGGTGATTTCATTTAAAAGATCTTCTAGGAACAACCAATTTTAATACAAATAAAATATAAATAACTAACAGGTAGTTTTATTTGTCTCTGAGCTTTTTTTGTTCTCTTTAACTGACCAATGATTCCTTGTAGCCTGTCTTTTTAAAGATACACTCAGGTCCATATCATCAGTAGAATTAAGTGAATCAATTTTCTGGATGAACGAAACTACATCTTCTAAGGAAGCAAATGCTTTTTCCAGTCTGGCAATAATAATCTTAGTTTTGCAGGGTAGATTAGGTGAGTTTTTATTCCTGCTTTCTTCAGTGATTTTAACAGAGAAAACAAGCATTTTTTCCCGAAACCACCGGAGAGGAATAGTCATTGTCAAATCTAATGAAGGACTCAACAAGTTTTATGGATGAAGCAGACCAGGCTGTTTTCAAAACTAGATCCTTTTTTGACTAGAAATAAATGTAACTATTTTAGATCTAGAATTTTAAAGTTGTTTGCTCGGTGTCACTACAGGCAAAGATCTATGAGCCCTTTCTATGCCACACAGCAGGGCTTCAAGAAGGTTTAATATTTTAGGGATCCAAGTGGATAATAACTTTACCATGTTATTTCCTTCTAGTTACTCAAGGGACTCCATAAATTCAGATATTGTTCCTCTTCTCCCTATTCTCCGCATCATCAATTATTTCCAAAGAGCTTGTTTTGTTGAAGAATAAAATCAATGTTATGCTCTCCTTCTGTAAGTCTGCTGTCTATGTCAGTGACAGAATCCTCCATAGGAGATACCTGGAATTTCTATTGCTTCACTACTTCCTTGATTAATTCAATATGCTTTTTACAATCTTCTTTTATTTTGTCCACTTTGGAGTCCATAAAAAAAAAAAAAAAAAAAAAAATTTTCACTAGAAGGCAGCAGAAATACCAGTAATACTTTCATCTGAAGACTAAACTTCAGACTTCAAAGTTGCAAAAAAAACAAAAAATAATTAACTAGTAAAAATAAAAAACTAAACTTAAATACTCAACCAATCAACTATCAGTTTCAGTTCAGTCTATAGAATTTATTTAATGACAGTTTGTAACAAAAAAGTCAGTAAACAAAAAATAAAAGTCTCTAAAATTACTTTATACAGTTTACCTTTAAGCATAGGTCTTATATAGTACAAGGAACAGACTGTAACTCTTTCTTCACTGAATTTTCTTATGAAATTACTTTAGAGTGGCTCATCTTCCTTTGGTTAAACATTATCTTCCAGTTTTGACAGGAAAATATTTTGAATGCAAATTATTTTTCCACCAAAATGTCCCAAGAAGTTTCCAACACAATATTCCAGCTAATTTGAATGATTTTTTGATGAAAATGACAATTTAATTTTGTCAAAAATGTACAGGAAAACAACAGCAAAATTCATGTGTTGCTAACTGCTTGCTATCTTGGCCACACCCCCCCCCCCCCATTTTGTACTGCTAAAACAAAAACTGCACTGTAGTATTTCCTGGCCAGAATGAGGAAAAATGGTAGTTAGAATAATAGTACATATGGTAATATGACAAATAGTTTCTCTTCTCTGAATGTGGTGTGTCACACAGGAGCAAGTTAGTGTATCTGCAGCAGGCTATGTGGCATAGACAGACCTTAGAACTAGAAAACTTCTCAGGTGAATTCCGAGCTAAGAACACATTTTTTCAGTTAGAAGCAGCAAGATAAATGGTAATGGTGGTTTCACTCAGTTTATTCAGTGTTCATGGAAGACACTAACAGCAGTAAACAGCAATAAAATTTACCCACCGTTATTTAACTAAGCTGGTGTCTACCAGTGCTTGTACTAGAGCTGGCAAATAATGCAAAGCAAAATAAATATTTTCATTCACTGCCTTAACAAAGCTTCAAACTAAGCAAATATTCATATTAAGAAAGGATTATATTAAGCATCTCAATGTACATTACATGGTAGTCTAGCTATTTCAAGTGAATATTTAGGAAAGTATTAAACTCACTGAGCTTTTTGTGTACCAGACTCTTAAAATTTCAACCATTAATGTTTTCAGGCAGTGATAGAGTATTTGTTTATTTTTTAGAAGATCAGTTGCTATCCTAACTAAACTACAGGAAACAAAATTATCACCATGTATACTGAGATATACATTTATAAATCATCTGTAACTTGCAGGGAAAACATAATGCTTTACTTCATTTTAATATTTATTTATTTATTTCAGTTTGTTGACTTGGGAAGTTCACTGGGCCTAAAAAGAGCCAGTTTTCAGTGAAGGCCCGGGTATAAAAGCTCCAGTAACAATGACAAACATTTTAGCATATACACATACAAATAAAATAAGTCATACAGCTTTATACAGCATTCTACAGTAAAACAATTCTACATTCTACAACAATAATAAAATCTAGCAACTGTACAGTCTGTCATTAACAGTGAATTACAATTGAAATTTTACATTCCAAAATAATAGTAGTAAAAATCTAGCAACAGAACAGTCTAAGGGTCTTTAACAGTGAACTACAATTGAGGACAAGAAATTGTGGGAAATGAACTATTAATGAAATTTCAAGGTTAAGGAGGAGTAGGAGGGCAAATGATGTGAGTGCAGAGATGATGCACAGAGGTAGAAGGTGGGTTTTGATATAGGAGGATCCTATGTGGGGAAGGAGCAAGGGCATTCCCACTTTGAAGATAGGTAGGAACGGAGGAGGGTTCTAATTTAATTTGATGGTTGAGCTGAAGATTCAAGAACAAAGGAGAGCCATAAATTAGGGAGGGGAGAAGGTATGTGGAGGCAAAGGTCGTTCTGGTGGAAGGGGATGAGATAACAGTTAGGCCTATATAGGAGTCCTAATTTCTGATGTTTTTTTATGTTAGTTTGGATGTGGATATTGAATTTTAGATGTTGATCTTATTCTGTTATTATTATTCTGTTATTAGTATTATTATTATATTAGTATTATATTATTATTTTAGATGTTCATGTTATTAAGTTATAAAATGACCTATGTATGAAACACAGCCATCATTCCTTGAAAGTAGAAAATTACAATTTGTTACAGAACAAGTCTCACCTTTGTTTTGTTTTAGAGTAACCTCCACTGCCTCCAGCATGTTATTCAGTTCTAGAAAAAGTTATGCACAGATATAATAGTTGTAGCCCAAAAGCAGACCCAGGATTATTATCAGATGTTAAGCTCATGCACAGTGAAGACATGGAAATAACATTTGTTCTCAAAAAAATAAAAATGGAAATACAAAAACAGAAAAGTAAAGAAAAAGAAAAAAAGGCCTATTTTAGAGAAGGTTCACATTTCAGATTTTAAGAAACAGAAGCTTAAATTCTGTGCTGTGGAGGGAAGCTCTCAGGCATCTAATTCACTGACTCAAGTCAGGCAAAACTTCAACTGCTTTTCTTCATCAGATTTGTACACACATTAAACTAATCAGATGCAGCCATAACTGGACTTAGTACTGACACTGCAAAAAAAAAAAAGATGTGTGTGGTTGCCACAAGCAGTAGATGTGAAACCTCTGTAAGGAAGTGTGAAAATATACTTAAAAAATATACATCTGCCTAATTTCTGAGATCCTGCCTTTATCTTTTGAGAAGCACTGATGTGTGCAATTAAAGTAAATGTTTCATTTGTTGCACGAGGGTGTAATTTCAATGCATTGAGCAATACTGAACTGCAAGGGAGTAACTTCCCCTTCTGTTTAGTAGCATTTTATCCCATGTAGTCAGTTACTGCTTACCTTACAGGAGCAGTGACTACATATTCTATGGATTCGACCTATGTAAAAAAAGTGTCCAACTTTGGGCATCCGAAAAAGTGGTAACCCTTAGTTCTTAATGGCTAAAAATTATCCCTGACTTGAGGTCTATGTCCCTGATTTAAGAGGTTGAGATGCATGCTGCATGTGTGCATATGTCTCAACTGTACACATGTTCACAAAATGTCCAGATTTCTGCTCATATTTTTGGTCTGTTGCTCATAAAATTTGTGATGTTCTGGATTTTTTGGCAAGTCAGTAAGGACTGAATTCACTAAATAATGATAGCCATTTGAGTTTAAAACTTCATAGCCTTCGGAAAAAGCATGGTAACAGAAGACCTTTTATTCTAGCAACTACATTTATAAGAGCAATATTTAAATGTATCCCTATTTTGTGTCTTCAGTAAATTGCTATTTGACAGAACCGTCTGATGTGTTATTCAGATACTGCATTCCACCTAGTATGTTCTGCAGGAGAATTAATTTTCAAGTGTTCTGATATTTTGATTAACATGAAAATCTACCAGTTACTTCATTATCCTAGTAGAATTTCCCTATCCTTCCTTTCCTTATTCCATGTAGCGTGTCTGTCACAATCTGCAGGTAACCTGCAAGAGAACATTATTACACAAAGTTACAACAGTTCCTTAGAAGGATGGATGGACAACTTTTTAATACTCTCTCTCTCTCTCTCTATATATATATATATATATATATATATATATATATATATATATATATATATATATGTGGGATCCGTCAATATGTTCGAAGTTTCACTACTTTGAACCCCACTTCACCGAGACCACTTGTTCGAAGTAGTGAAACTTCGAACATTGACTTCGGCAGTCACACTACAGCACGGAATGGGAATATTCCCTTTTCCCCACTGTAGTGCAATCTCAGAGATGGTATATTTAAGTAGGGGGGTTGTGGGGGGCACAACCCCCACATGGGGGGTGCAGAGGTGCTTGCCTCCCTGTAAAAACATGTTTTAGTGTTTTTTTTTTTTTTTGAGGTAGTCCAGGGAACGAGACTTCACCAAAAGTGCACTTTTGTTTAAGTGGACTTTCGCTGAAGTGTAGGGTCTACTGCTCTATTTCAAAGAAGTGTATTTTCGATGTAGAGCAATAGACCCATATGTGTGTGTGTATATATATATATATATATATATATATATATATATATATATGTAGATATATATATATATATATATATATATATATATATATATATATAAAACTAAGAAGTGTTGCATAATTTAAACTTAAATCAAAAGTATCACCTTGACAAAAATCTAAAGACTGACGTCTTGCTCTCCTTCACAGCTCTTGCATGCTCACACATACATCAGAACTGACTGTAGTCAAAAATTATGCACTTTAATTACATAAATAAAGGTTTAGAAAAAAACATCAGCAACACATTATCTGGTTAGGTGCAGTGTGTTGCTTGCAGCGTTCATCTGAATTTGTCCATTCATGTAGAGCCTGGAGAGCACCAGTTTCAAATGTAAGTTATGCCTGCGAACATGCTGTTTGCCAGCCAATAAATATAAATGAAATCCCAGACATATTTATATTTTTGTTTCAGATTACCTTCGTAATGCAAATAGTCTGATCCTATTATGTGCTCAAAAAGATTCGTATATGCGTTTACTTCTGATGTTCGGCTGTAGATGTAGAACATCAGAAGTAAAAATATATGTAGATCTTTCAAAGCAGGTAACAGGATCTGACTATTTTCTGTGTATTACGAAGGTCATCTTTTGAGTTCAGTAAAATACTGCTTTCCACCTAGTGTTCACTCGCTCTCACTCTTCACTCTCACTTCACTCTCACTGTGTGTGTGTGTGTGTGTGTGTGTGTGTGTGTGTGTGTGTGTGTGTGTGTGTGTGTGTGTGTGTGTGTGTGATCACTCACTCTTGCTTCAGTGTGTGTGTGTCTCTGTGATTGTGTCTGTGGTCACTCGCTCTAACCATGCATTCTGTTTGTGTGTGTGTGTGTGTGTGTGTGTGTGTGTGTGTGTGTGTGTGTGTGTGTGTGTGTGTGCGTGTGTGTGTGTGTGTGTGTGTGTGTGTGTGTGTGTGTGTGTGTGTGTGTGTGTGTGTGTGCGTGTGTGTGTGTGTGTGTGTGTGTGTGTGTGTGTGTGTGTGTGTGTGTGTGTGTGTGTGTCTGTGATTGTGTGTGTGGTCACTCACTCACTCTAACCCTGCATTTTCTGTTTGTGTGTGTGTGTGTGTGTGTGTGTGTGTGTGTGTGTGTGTGTGTGTGTGTGTGAAAAGCTGAAGTAGAAGTATGGAAGTCAAACTATGTACTTCTGGTTCACTTTTCCATTACACTCCGAGCTCTCACACTGTCCCATAAGAAGTTTCACTTAAACAAAAACACAGCAAAATGACACGCAAAAGAGTAAAGCTTTTACAGTTTACTACTTGTGCCATTTTTCATCTTCACTGACAACCAGTCTCAACGTACACAGAAGTATTCCATTATGGTATGAAAGTGAAGTTTTGTTGTTTTCTTTTTGCTGAATGCACATTTATTTCATAGTAGTTATACAAAAGTTTTGGATTTAGAAAAGCTTGGCAAAGAACAAGACACAAAAATGTTTGCAGATAAGGCAAATAACCAACAGACTGAGGTTGCAGAGCAGCATTAGAAACATTCAGCATATGCTGTGACTTTGGCTGAAAACCTAGAGGACATACATGAATAATTATAGGACTAAAAAAGCTTCCACTATGAGTGTATGAAAGCTAACACAACAAGGATCAGAATCCCTAAGCTTGTCAAAAAAATTTTATAGGTTCATAGGTAGGTACTAGACTATCTGCCCGAGGGCATTTATAAGCCTAGCCAGAGTGGGCTGGCTTTCACCACCCCATTGATTAATTAACTGATCCTCTGTCAAGCAGAGCCAATGAAGTGATCCCAGGGGTGTATTTCCTGTTTCCCATCCACTCGTCAAGCTTTCTTTTGAAGAGTGTTAGTGAGGGTCTCTGCCTCATGTAATTTGGAATTTTGTTCCAAAGCATGTGGAGTCTCTGTCACAGGAATCTATCCCTCCAGCATGTTCTATTTATTGTTGTGGTGAGGTTTATCTCACAAGAGCACATGGCTCACAGTGACTTGGATTTCTTTAGGTGGACCGTGTCCATCAATTCTGAGTTGGACATTGCTTTGTAAATCAGGCAGAGATCACCTCTGAGTAAGCAATATGCCACTGAGTACAGCCGGAATTTTTTCAGTCGGGTTGCGTAGGACATATGTTTGAGACCAGTAATTCTCTTGGTGAGGTATTTTTTTCCAGCTGTTGGAAGTGTCTTGTGAGGTACATCCCAAATGAGGCAATGTACTCTATGATTGGTGGTGGTGGGGTGTGGACATCCTGAGTGATTAGTTTATGGTCTGATCTAACCAGTGACGGGTTGCCCTCCGGTGTGGAACACCTGTCACCCATGTTGGTGATGACCAGGTCCAATATGTTTTCACCTCTGGAAGGGGAGTTTACCAGCTGATCCAGGGCATTTGAGTTGATGAATTCCAGGAAGCGCTGGGCCTGGGAATTTGTACTCAAGTAGTTTTCCCAGTGAATGGTAGGGTAATTGAAATCATCCAATATCAGGGTGTTTTGTAGGACCTTCATGTTTTCCAGTGTCTCCAGAAAGGTTGAGTGGTGGTCCTGAGTCATGGGTGATCTGTAGTAGGCCACAATTTGCATTGCAGATTTGCCTAATGTTAGTTTCACATGGATGATCTCAGAGATAGGATGCTGCTCCACTAACCTGGAGATGTAGGTATCCTGGATGAATATGGATACACACTCTCCTTTTGTATTTTGGTCTGTGTTCTGTGGCTGAAACATGTGGTATGAGTTGTAGCCTGGTAGTGCTGGGGTGCTCTCTGGAGTCTTGAACCAGGTTTCAGTTACTGCACAGATGTCGACGTTCTCCATACTGAGTAGTGCTTCGAGCGCATGCATTTTGAGATTTAAACTCCTGGCACTGAGAAGCATAACCCTACGTTTTTTTGTTAATTGTGCTGTTTATGGAGGTGGGTTTGACTTTTGGGCCTTGCCTAAAACAGGCACTATGGGGGCAGCAAGAGCCTTGGCCAATATTCAAAAGCCTAGGGGTGACAGGTGCAAGCCATCTCTTGCGAAGCAATGCAGCTTGTCGAGCATGTCGTCCCATGCTGAAAGACACTGGATCCCCTTTGAATGCCACCAGAAGCTTAGTCAATTATTGAAATTGATCATTTTTTTCTTTATATCTGAGGTATCATTCTTGGTGAGGGCAGGATGCTACTCAGGGTCATGGTCATACCAGCCTGGGTTACATGATCAGAGAGCTCTTCCATGTCTTTTTTCATGTAGTCCAGGGAGGTACATCTCAGGTCATTCACACCAACATGAACAATGACAAAGTCATATTTGTACTTGTTCTGGAGTGACCTGAGTGCTTGTGTTATGTGGTGGATTCTGGCTCCCGACAGGCAGCTAACAGTAACCTTCTGCTTGTCCAGCCTAGTGAGTGGGCCATCAGTGTGCCTGACTATAGAGTCACCTATTACTAGTGTGTTACGTATATTATTTTGCCTTAAGGGCTGTGATTGTGCGGCACACTGATTTTGTGTTTTATGTGTTCTCTGGTTTGCGACGGGAAGTTCAGGTTGTTTGGGTGTCTGCTTTGGAGGTCTCTGACGCTTTTGCAGGTTTTTATTTAGAGCCTCCGAGTACGATTTTGTGTATTTTTGTGTATTTTTTGCCAGTGCTGTTTTAGTAGGTCTGTCTGTGGCTGGAGTTGTGGTGCAAGTGCTAACCATCTCCTCTTGACTGTCTGTTTCAGTCTTGGGTGGAGACATCTTAGCTTCCAGTTTGGCTGTATAATTGCATCTCTTGCATATGTTAGTGTTTTGTGGTAGGAGGAGAGGGTTGTCTGTGTACATGAGGCAGTTGTCACATTGCCTTAGGATACCCAGATTCACCAGCTGGATTGAAGAGTGCACTTGAAGTTGCCCTTTGGTCATGCCTGAATAGTAGGATGAGCTGCTTAGTCGCTTGGTTGGTGAGGGGTGAATAAAGAGCCTTGCCCTGCTGGGCAATCAGTGTTGGGGTATATTAGTGCTTGCTATTAGGTCTGAGCAAGTGCTGGGCTGTAAGATGCTTTTTGAGTATTTTTGTAGGGAGGCACCCCACCCCCTCGTACCCCCAGATGTGGGAAGCATGCCTCTCACACCTCCAAACTTATATATACCAGCTCCACATTTCCACCAACTCAAAGAATGGGGAATTTCACCCAAAGACGTAATCACTTGCAGAACAACTCTCAGGCAGTGATTTTCTCTAGAAGAACTTTGATCTTCGGTGAGTTAAACCTTGGGCAATTGAAGTCTGAGCTTTCAAGCTTCATTCACCAATAGGTTACCTGACAAATAACACAGAAACACGATGGTAAAACAGTAAAACCAAAAAAGATATACATGCATGCAGGATGCAGGAACCTATATGATAAATTCATAAATGGCAATAAAATAATTCACATACAAGACTGTAATTTTAAAGCCAAATGGAAGCAAGCCCTAGAAGGAAATAGCCTTCTTTATGGTTAACCCCCCACAAAAGCTTATTTAATTGTCTGATACCACAGAACAGTGAGTGTATAGCCAGGCCCCCTAAGATGGATGCTTTTAGGAGGGTTGCTCTCTATGGCATTTGCAAGAATATTTTTCTTTTGAGATGAATAGGAATGTTACAATTAATGGAGAGCAATGGTGTCAACTGCTTATGCTTTAAGATGATAAATTCAGCAAGTAAACAATTAATTATATCTTGTTCTTCTTATAGAGTGCTCACTAGAAGTGCCCAGTGGTCACAACTGTATTCCTATGTTCCTTTTTGTAATCCTGAGTTGTAATTGAAGTAAAACATTTTTATTACTTGTAGTTTGGCAACTGTTTTTTTTTTTATTCTGTAGTCTTTTGTACAACAGTGTGCCTTCTGAAATAAAAGCTGTTTCCCTTATGAAAACTTTCGTACATCAGCACTGTGGAATGAACCACATTGATTTATTCACTACAAGCTTACCCATACATGACAGTCAGAAAACTGAATGCACAAATATTTTATTTCATGCATTCTTCAGACAACAGAAAGAAAAAGGATGTGACAAGAAGGTGAAACCTGGAAATTGGAAGGGAAAGGGTGCCACTGTCAT
The DNA here is from genome assembly GCF_019279795.1 of Protopterus annectens. NCBI lineage: Eukaryota > Metazoa > Chordata > Ceratodontiformes > Protopteridae > Protopterus > Protopterus annectens. The sequence continues at coordinate 230,983,350 of NC_056726.1, read as the reverse complement.
GCAAAGAATGTTTTCCATTTCAAAGTATTGATGCAGTATGATAGAGCATAACATCAAAATACATGTCATCAGTCCCAGATTAAAAGCCAAGTCCAAAACAAGAGTCTGTTCCCATTTTAATTAGAACACAGACACTCTAAATATGAGTTCATACATGCTGATAATTTGAATTTAGCTCCTGCAACTATTAAGAAACCTAAATTCAGTATATGAGCTACCAAATCAAAGAAATAAAACTTCCACACAAAGGATAACCAATTCATGACAGTAGTGATGCAGTGAATTTTCATGTCCTAGTAATCTACTTTAATTCCATAGCAGACAATTTCCATTACAACTTCCACCAAGGAAACTAGACCAACTCTGATAACAGGAACCGCAAGCTGCATTATATAGTAAAAACACTTTATTGATGACAGTTTACCTAGGTTTCGTCTTTATTTTACAGACTTCTTCAGAGCAAATATCACATCAAACACAAGTTCTTTATATACCCTCCTCCCCTCACAATTAACACATTCAATGAATTAATTATTCACTTGCCAGTCAAATATTTTAAAAATTATTAATTTTAACTTTTAAAGTACATTTCTTTAAGTGCTATGTAAATTTATGTATAAATTGTAACTTAATGTGTACACTGAGCTACATACATATAACATATTTCACATAAATATATAAATTGTTAAAAAATTACTAAAAATTGTTAATAAATATTTCAATTTATATAAACCTTATAACCACTGCAAATACTCCTAAAAATACATAAAATACATAAAAATACATAAATGCATTCAAGTATTGTCAATTGGTCAACCTAAAATATGTTTTACTTTTAAAATAGGGGCTATACTTATATTTTCATTAATACCCAGACTTTTCTTTTATTCTGGGTATGAGAGGGAATTTAACAGACAAGTTGATAGATTTAAAAATGTTAACCCGCAAAATGAATATCAAAATGTGGTTTACACATGATGAGGGGCAAAATGTGAGTGTGTTGAGAAAACCGAGTAAATTTAATCCTCCTCCCAATACCATGGTAGCCCTTTTTGAAAAGGCATGCGAATTGGATATAAGAGAGCATATGAAAAAGAAAAAAAGCTCCATTGATGGCATTGGCACTAATAATTTAAGTAAAGATGAAGAAAAGCTACTAAAAAATCTTACAAGTGACAGGGGTCTTAGGTTTATGAAGCCAGACAAAGGCAATGGTATGGTAATAATGGATAAAAATTATTATATAGATTACATGTTTAATATGTTAACCAATGATGCTTATGAGGAAAGTCATTTTAATGAAATTCATATAGCATGCTTAAAAATTGATGTTATGATAGATGATTTATTATTTCAAGGGCAGATAGATGAAATAGAATACAATTATTTGAAAAATGATCATCCTATGGTTAGTAATAAATTTGGTATACCCAAATTGCACAAAGGATTAAATTACATCAAGTTTAGACCCATAGTTGATGGCAAAAGGAGTAAAACATGTTTTATTAGTAAGTATCTTGATTAGCATCTGCAAAGAGGGTTGAAAAAATTTTAATATATAACGAAAGACTCTTGGCACTTTTTGGATAAGTTAAATACAGTTAAAATAAATGAGCATATTATTCTTCTTACTATTGATGTATGCAATTTATTTTCAGTCATCCCTAATAATATCGGATTAGAATGGATGGAAAATCAGTTAGTTAAAACTGGTATGTACGAGCAAGATCGTATAAATGTATTTGTGACACTTATGGAAATAATGTTAAAAAATAATTTTATATTTTTTGGAAGTCACTTTTATAAGCAGGTCACTGGGGTAGCTATGGGGGCTGCTTGTGCCCCCATATATGCCAATTATATAATGTCCTTCTGGGAGCGGGAATATGTTTTTACCAGTGAGTATAACGAGTTTATTCAGCAATATACCCATTTTTTTAGACAACATATTTGTTGTTTGGGAAAGGAGTCTTGAAAATATGAAAGCATTTATACAATATATAAATCATACAGTGGAGTTTTTTAAGTTCACTTTTGAATTTAGTAAAGCTGAATTGTCGTATTTGGACATTAAATTAAAAGTAGATCAGGACAAAAAGTGTTTAACATCTGGAATATATAGGAAAGCCACATTTTCAAATTCATATTTGAATTACCAGAGCTGGCACCCTAGTCACCAGATAAAAGCAATAGTAAAGGGTCAAATGGTTAGAACTGCCAGGTTGGTAAATGAAAATCAAGAATTCCTTAAGGAGGTGGAGTTTATAAAAAATATGTTTATTATGCGGGGTTATCCCATTTTATTATGTGAGTCCATTAAGGATGAAATCATACACAAAGAAATAATGGTAATTATGTGGCTATACTAAAAATTAACTTTAATGGGATTATAGGAGCAGACATGTCAACAAAAAATATAAGAAAAGGATAAAAAGGATATGATAGAGCAGTTATATTTTATAACAACATATAATTATGACATGGAATATATAGTGGACATTATACAGAGAAATTGGAGATTATAAAAATTAGATAGTAATGTATGGGGTAAATTAGGGAAGCCCCCTAAAAATGTATTTAGAAAAGGCACGTCATTTAAGCAATTATTGGAAATGGGTAGTCAACATAATAACAACTGTAGTGGAACAAGTAGACAAATAGCAAACTTTAAATGTGGAAGATGCAGTGTATGTAAATACATTTTAATTACTGGAAATAAAATTACTGTGACGGACGTGCCCATTAACATCCAAGGACACTTTGACTGTCACAGTAAAAATGGAGTTTACTTAGGAAAATGCATACAATGTTCTGCCTTTTATATAGGAAAAACATGTAGAAGTATACGGAAAGAATAAGTGAACATGTTTTAGATATTAAACATATGAGGAATACAAATGCATTAGCTAGACCTATAGGGCAATATCCGGGACATGAATTTAAGTTTTGTATTATACAGCAAATTAAAAAGGATAATCAGGGTGGCATCCTTGATGTACATTTAGATGTTTGTGAAATGAAATGGCAACTGAGGTTGGATGCCACCATTTTCCTGGGTATTAATGAAATATAAGTTTAGCCCCTATTTTAAAATTAAAACATATTGCAGGTTGACCAAGTGACAATACTTGAATGCATTTATGTATTTTTTAGGAGTATTTGCAGTGGTTATAAGGTTTATGTAAATTGAAATATTTATTAACAATTTTTAGTAATTTTTTAACAATTTATATATTTATGTGAAATATTTTATATGTATGTAGCTCAGTGTATGCATTAAGTTACAATTTATACATAAATTTAAATAGCACTTAAAGAAATGTACTTTAAAAGTTAAAATTAATAATTTTTTAAATATTTGACTGGCAAGTGAATAATTAATTAATTGAATGTGTTAATTGTGAGGGGGGAGGGTATATAAAGAACTTGTGTTTGATGTGATATTTGTTCTGAAGAAGTCTGTAAAATAAAGACGAAACCTAGGTAAACTCTCATCAATAAAGTGTTTTACTATATACTGCAGCTTGTGGTTCCTGTTATCGGAGTTGGTCTAGTTTCCTTGGTGGAAGTGGCAGTTTGTGTATTTGTTCTTTTCCAAGTTCCATTACAACTTCACTGGTCAGAAAGAGACAGAATTAGGCAAAGGGAACCAAAATTAAGAAAAATACAAGCAATTTCAAAGATAAAAGGAATATGTAATCTCTTTGCACATGATAACAAGACTTCACTGCTGCTCCATACACAGGAACCGGTTTTGGGTAGGTAGCATAGACGTGGGGCCATTTGCCTAGGTTCTCATAGAAGTAGAGCAATACTTATCAGACTGAGCAAGGAGCAAATGTGAGAGGCACTGTGGTGTAATGAAGGTGAAATGACTGATGTTCCATATTAAAAAGATGCCTCTCTTAAGATAATAGGTAGTGGTGTAGAATGCAGCAAAACTGTTCTCTGTGAAGGAGTAGCTTCTACTGAGGCCTATTCCATAATACTTACCAGCAACCTACCAGGAAGAGTGGGTGACATCTTCTTAGCAGATTTAGAAATTTGAGAGATAAAACATTTTTTATTATAGCCAGGACAACTGAACTCTATGTATGAATAATAGGCTTCAAAAGGAAGACTAAATACGAAATAAGAGCCTAGTATGTGTGCCATTCTTTTTCTTTTTCATCACTTAAGCAAAGCTATCATAAACTAGCCAGTCTTTCAGTTAAATTAAAATAAGTCTGATGTTTTTAAAATGAAGTTGGCTTTCCTTGGTAATCTGTAGGCCAAATACCATCCATCTATTTTCTCAGATTTATAGTGTTTTGTTTCTACTTTCAGTGCTATTGCAAAAATGGGACAAGAGATATTTGGAGTTCCAGCCTGATCTTCTCTGGAGGAACCCACAGAAGGAAGTTTTGCACTTCTAAAAATATCTTTGAATGTACCTCAATTAATTTATCATTCTCCCCAGCAGAGTGACAGCTGTTGTATTTTCAAATCATTTGGACAATGTGCTTCCAGTATGCTACAATCAGTGTCTAAGATCAGTATTTCTGCCGTATTTTAAAGAGACTTGTAGGCTCAGCATAGCCTTAATGAAGAATATATACTTTGATTACCATCAAATAGACACACACACACACACACACACACACACACACACACACACACACACACACACACACACACACACACACACACAAACACGTATCAAGGAACCGTGTAGCTTCTCTAAGTTATTTCTGGCTATGATCTCCAGTTTAGCTATGTCTTTACTAGGGCCCCATAAAAGACATGACATAGATGTTTTCCATTTCATTATTATTACCTAAGTACCATAAGCCAGTGAGGCTGCAGGCAGGAACATATAATAAATTTGGTGGTAATATCTTATGCCAGACCTACATTTGTTAAGGTGTTTGCCTTCCAAGTAATCTATTTTGTTTGAGAATCTCAATGCACTTCCCCAGCATTTGATGCTACCTCCCTGGGACCAAACTGCCAGTTAAAATCGACTTGGTCTTGTTGTAAAAAGCAGTCATATAAACAACAAACTTTTTTGCTGTAGGTGGGGCTGCAGTCTTAACTTCTGTTGGTTTGGCAAAAGAGGTTGTGCAAATTGTACTAATTTATGTGTGAAGGTGTTTGATGTACAAACTGAATTGTTTAAGCCCATATTATGCTGCTTCTTAAAATAAACGTATTCTAAAACTATTTTCTAACAGGCCATTACCACTTATCAGTTGTAAACCAAGTCTTGTAAAAAGCTTATGCCTACAGACTTAATAAAGACATGCTGTCTTTGTTGAGAAAGGAGCAGCAATTTCTGATCCTTAGAGGTTAACATTCCTCATCTCCTATATGTTTTTATCTTCTAAAATACTAAAGATCTTTTGGGAGTGCATGCTTTCTTTGGACATCAGAAAGGCCTTTGAGAGAATTAAGTGAGATTTCTTCTGTCCAAATTTATGAGTGATGAGCTTCTCTTTCTGTTTTTCTAGACATGCTAAAATTTATTTGTGCATTTTTCAGCCACGGTTAAATGTATAAGAGTGCCATGCCTCCCATTCAATATACTAAATGCGACAAGACAGATCTACAATTATTATCATGGTTTTTCTATCATTGCATACATTTTCCTCTCAAAAGAAGTAAATAGAAATCTGAAGAAGTCCTCTGTCTTTTTTTTTTTTTTTTTTTTAAGGAGTGGGCACTTACTGTCATTTTTATTATCCTTTTTTTCATTTTTAGTCTTTTTTTTTTATATAACATTCTACTATTTCAAAATGACTTTGTTTTGATTTTAGATCATCGAGCCATGCTATAAGTGTATCCATTCATTCCCATCACCAGGGTGAAAGCCAGTTGCAGAGTAACCATCATATAAGCAATCCAGATGGAAATGAAATATGTTATGTACTGATGTCCTAAGCTCAGAACTTTCCCTGTACATGTGCATGCTCCTTCACATAAGAGTACTAAATGAGTACAGCATGGAAGAGCTGAGTACATGCCCCAGTATGTACACTGAATATTATACACTTCTCACTGCAGTATGTGTTGGCTCTGCAATAAGTTCAAATCTCTCACTCTCCTTAGATTGGGTAATCAAACTGCCTGCTCAGTCCCACCCTCCTTCACTGCTCCTCCATGCTCAGTTAGTTAGCTGATTCTAGGTCATCTGGGTCATAGGGCTTTATCCCTGCGCACCATGAGGTCAGCCTTTTATCTGTTTGATCATTCATTACAGCCATTCCTGCTGTGTTTTAGAAAGAATGATTATTTATGTAATTGTGCTAAATTAGCCTGCAGTCATACTTTTAGTTCACTCATGCTGCACTGATAATCCTGAGCCGCACTTTCACCTTAAAGTAGTTAATGAATAAAACAAGTACTGTAACAACAAGCTAAACATAAATAGTATAATGGTTTAGACATTTATAAATGGATCCCAGAAACAGATGATAGTAAACATGGGGTGCTCTGTTGTGCTAAAATTTTTAAGTATTTGGGACTGTGTTTTTTGTTTAAGAAAAAGGTTGCAATGAATGAAAACCAATACAAATTGTTAGTCAACCTGTTATCAGATTTTACATAAGGGGAAGGAGCTGGTGGGACCTTTTATTTTAATCCAAAGAGAAAAAAAGTTTCTGTCACTAGTTAACCAGTCCTCTACTTCAAAATGAATCTCAATAATAGCAAAAGTAGCAAGCTGGAACATGTTCTCTCTGTGCGGGAAAAATTATTTAATCCAAACTGATGAAGCATCTGTTTGTAGATATGAAAGCACTTACCTTGTTTTATATGCATTCTTCTTTCTTTTAATATGGTGTTTTAAGTTTGGATTAAATAATTTTTAACCCACATAGAGAGGCCGTGTCCCTCTGCTTCTTTTGCTGTTTTTGTGATACCCTTTATTTTAAGGTATAATTAGAACAATTTAACCAGCAATATTGCACATCTTGTACATACTACCTTTATGGTTCAATAGTTTGTTTGTGTCTTTTGGCTTTTCCCGGTTAGGGGTCGCCACAGCGGAACTCCGGTCTGCTAATGATTGGCTGTAGATTTTTATGTGCTGGCTTGCCGGGCCTAACGCACAACCTTCAACGAAGGAACGCCCATTCACGCATGTCGCCACACACAGAAGATGCTCTAACTGAGAATCGAACGGGCAACGTCTAACTGTGAGGCGACAACGCTACCGCAGCACAGGTTCAAATCATGGAAAATGGAGTAAATTTGCTTCTTGTTGAATGATAAATTATTTTTCATTTTCTTACTTTGCCAGTCAATATTCTTGATATATGGGTGCATTATGTTACAATACAGGTAGCTGCACATATGCTCTTACTACTGTAAGAATAAACTGATATTGCACTGTGACTAGACTGTAAAGATCACATATTGGCTACCCCATATTATTTTAGTAGATGTAATGAAGCACAAGTAAAAAAAAAAAAAAATAACAAATAAAATCCAAATAGCTCAGCAAGAGACCACCTTTATTACCAGTCTGATAGCTTGGCCATTCACCTTCACAGGATATAACGTCACAATTAAGCTCATAACGTTTTACAGGTATGAACCCTATTAATCAAGTTTAACAAGCAAACAATGAATCAATTAAACATCAGTAAACAGTAATATATATATATATATATATATATATATATATATATATATATATATATATATATATATATATATATATGTATATGTATACCTCTTTTCAATAATTTACCCACTTAAACAGAAGCTATTAGAAACAAACATTCATTTACTAATTCATACTCCTTGGCGACAATGTTCTACAATTCAATATAATTTTCATTTCTAATTCATTTAATTTATTTTAAATAATCGCCCCCCCCCTCCCATGGAAGAAAAGGTAGTGCAAACACACAGAAGAAGCCTGCATCTAATCCCCCATGTGTTTTACTAAAACGTTCTGCTACCAGACTGTTCAAATTCTCATTCCTTACATCACCCAATTGTTTACATTTAGCTTGACCCACATACCAAGCAAGAAACATACAATTAAACAAATCATTAGCAATAAAATTTCTCCCATTAATTCTGGTTCCTGTAAGATTTTTAACTTTAGAACATACCTTACAATGTCCACATGAAAACATGACCTGCAAGAATAGGACTGTAAAGAAATACAGACTTTTTGGGAAAATATTAAACTAGAATCCACAGTGTTTGTGTATTTGCTTTTGATAACTGTGATAGTCCAGTTGGGCAGAGACCATTTTTAATGGACGTCTGCTATCCTCCCTCTCTGGATACGGATTGGTCACACTAAATGTAAAGCTGGATGCTATTATATTCACATCTGTAATTACAATCTCATCAGTAGATCCTTATTATAGGTTCATAGGTTCATAGGATGATACTAGGCTATTGACCCAGAGGCTCTTATAAGCCTAGCAAAGAATTTCACCCATGTTCCTACAAAGTCAGCACCTGTTTTCCCTATCCAGCAGGGACACAGGTGGGATCACAGGGGGTATAATTTCTGTTTCCCATTCAGTCATCCAGGTTAAATAAGGCTAGTGAGGTACTCTGCTTGACACGGAGAGGAAGTAAATTCCACAGATGCGAGAGTCATCGGGACACAAATCTATCCCACTAACAAGTTCTATTAATGTCACAGACCAGGTTGAGACTTTGTGTGCAGGATGCGTGACAGGTGTTTGACTTACGGATATGCAGCAACTCCATCAAGGCTGAGTCTGAGACTGCCTTGTATGCCAGACACAGGTCACCTCTGAACAGTTTGTACGAGACTGAGTACAGGGACAGGGCTTTTACCTATCTGTATATTATTTTAATGTTCAAAGGCATGCTGAGATGCAGCTAATATACATTATGAAGTAAAAGAGATTCATTGGTTTATTAAACAGAAAGTCATTGTTTAGCCTGATTTGTAAGATGAATGAATTACAATGGTCTATTAAAAAGACTTTATATCTTCTTATTATGTACTGTAAGTCAGTTAAAATGAAGTCGTTATTGACTTCTACAGGGTGGTCATACCTCTCAACTTAAATTAATGAGGGGGATGAAGGCCCAAAAATAGGCACAGAGTTTAAATATTGCTTTTATAATCTTAGAAAGTTGCTAGAATAACAGGATTTGTGCTGGCATGCATTTTCTGAAGAATATGAAGTCTGAGACTCAAATGTATGTCATTTAGTGACTTAAATTCTGAATGATTTGCCAGGAAACCACAAATAATAGAAAGAACAGATGAAAATATGAGGCAAAAATCTGGGCAGTCTAAGAAAATCTGGACAAATGAGAGGTGTGCTGGTTGCAGCAAAATGGGACTCCCAATAAGATGACTTTATTTTAGTTTCCATCTGTAATTTTGGATAGTTGCTAATGCTTCCTTTTCTTTCTTTTCATAGGGAAAAAAGCTACAGTCAATGTCCAGGCAAGTTCTTAAAGCTAGGCACAAGTAGAATGCATTGGGGTAAAGGTTTTTTTTTTAGGGACACAATGTCTTATACTTGTGTTATACTACAATATGTATGTTTGCTAATACTGGTGCACTTTTGTTGGATATACTTGCTGTTTTCTCATTGCCATGTAAAGTCAAGGAAGATATCATGTGTTGTATATCACAGAACGTGAAGCTCTATAGCTGTCTTACCTGTTCATGCACACTTTTTGCTTATTATTGTACAGGGTTTTTTTTCCATGTTTTTTCTTTTCTTTTCCTTTTTCTCAATATGACAATTGAATATTATGTTTGTATTGAAACATGTTCATGTCGTTTGCTTTCTGCACATTTCTCTCCATGTTTCTAGTTTATATTCACTGATATCTTGACCTCACGTTATAAGAGACATGAAACTGGTGTTTGCATCTATCTGGGCATGAAAAGTATTCTATTAAGCACAGACCAATATTACTATAGTTACTTTTATGTTACGTGGCAAATCTGCAGCATACAGATGATCATCCAAACTCAAAACATCGAACATTTGGATAGGTTGCTTGTCAAAACAGTGGTATTTATCAAAGGGGAAGACACTTGCACCCAGTTGTAAGACCAGTCCCATTGGGATAGGAATATCAACAAACATCTGTACATGCCCAGAGGCTACTCCTCAAAAGAATGGAACAAACAATGTTTTCGAAGTGGAACAAGCCCGTATGGAACTCCATACTGACTGATTATTATATATATATACTAACACCAAGATTACCCTATCCTGAGGGAAAGGGCAAATTTACCAACCCTGGAGACTGTTAGTTTTTGCACAACTGTCAACCATCTGTTTTTACAATTCAGAGGTTGATTTTAGCTCAAATTGACCAATACTATGGAACCCATATATATATATAGAGAGATATATGGTTCTACTTTATTATATCGAACTGACATATTGTCGAATCACATTTTATCGACTCCACTTCAATGAAACTATCAATATCAAAACCTTATTTAATCGACTCTCGTTTCATCAAATGTAATCTCCAAAAGCAGGAAATCAACTCCTAGGAATTTAGTCAATAAAAATCAACATAGGTTACTTACATAAAGGTATATTCAATCACCGGGAAAGACACCAAATTTAACAATACAGGAAATTCCCATAAACCATTATGGCATGAAAGAGGTATGATGCCAAAAAGCATAACAAGTTTCACATTTTAAGCACCGTTGCTGTGGCAGGGATAAACTGAAGACTACTGAAATCACTTGTATGGTGTAAGATATCCTCATATTTGTTATGTGTTTGCATTAATTATTGCTGTTTAAAATTATGACTGGAGATCGTGGTACAGTGGGGCTTGGGAAATGTACCCTTACTCCACTGTAGTGCGATCTTGGAGTTGGTACATTAAATGTATGTGTGTGTGTGTGGGGGGTTAACATAGCTGCACTTGTTTTTGTTACTTTACTTTTGTGAGGTGAGGAGCTGCTTTGACTACAGCTTTGTGCTACATTTGGAAGGTAGGTTTGATGAAACGAGAGTTGATTAAATAAGGTTTCAATATTGTGAGGGTTCATTGACGTGATGGCGATGAAATGACTTTATATATATATATATATATATATATATATATATATATATATATATATATATATATATATATATATATATATATATATATACATATGTTTTATATACACATACACATTTTATATATATATATATATATATATATATATATATATATATATATGGATCACATTCAGAATTTCAAAGCTTAAAATGTTGAAGATCATATGTTTGAAGTTTTAAAACTTTGAAATCCTGAAAAGAGATTTCCTTTGTCCTCGCTATAGGGTGACCTCGGAGTCAGCATATTTAAGTTGCAGGGGGTGTGGGAGGGATGCATCCCCCTATGTTGGGTGTGCAGCGGGGCTTACCCCCTGCATACACATGTTACGTGTGTGTGTGTGTGTGTGTGTGTGTGTGTGTGTGTGTGTGTGTGTGTGTGTGTGTGTGTGTGTGTGTGTTTGTGTGCACGCGAGTAGAATGGGATAAGTCCAACTCTATACTTATAAACAAATGTATGGAGTAGATCTCCTTATAAGCTCTCCATACCTGGTGGTGCAGCTGGTTCTCTCTGGCACCAACAAGTATAGAGAAAAGGAAAAGCCAAATAATTAGAATAGAAGTCATTAACTGGCTAATAGTTGAGCTAGCTGACTAGAGGGAAACCAGATCCCTAATTAGAATATGAGTCAAAGGTTGGTTAGGCAGTTATTCATCTCCATCTCTTTTTTATTGATTTTATTTATTAATAAAAAAATAGTTTCCAGTTTAAAAAGTATAGAAAATGACCACAAATTATCTGGCACCAGGGACTTCTGAAACCTAAAGAATTTTTGTGCATGTAAAAAACATCCTTTATTCTAATAATACACGCACACAATTTTGAAGCTTAAGTGCTTTCATCCTGTCAACTAGGACTTCATCAGAATCAAATTAAACTAAAACCACTTGTTATTTATATCTAAGACCTAACCACTTTGAATAAACAAGCTCACAGATTTAAAGTGACAGTGCCATATTAAAACATTGCAAAACAATATATCACATCTTTTCATTAGTACCATGACTAGAAAATGCTTAAAAAATGTTCAAAAACGTTAAATATTACCAAAAAACATATTCAAACTATATACCCAAAACAAATAAAAACATAAGTATAAAATATAAAGTGTATAATATTTTTAATATACTTTTTCTCTTATTTAAAAATGGTTGCAGAGAAAATTTATCATTAATTCATGGGGGGGGGGGGGTTGCATTTAATTTAATCTGTCAAGTAGCATCCTTTACTTCTAAGTTAGTATTCAGGTCCCAACCCCTTTGATTATCTTGAATCTGTTCCAAAATTACAAAGAAAAAATCTTTTAAATTGGAACATTTTTCTGAATGACTATATGGAACATTATTATCACTGTGCCTACTAATATCATAAAGGTGCTCATATATTCATTTCCTAAAGCACCTCTCTGTTTTACCAAAGTAGAATGCTGGACAGCTGCAACATAAAGCCAAATAAACCACATTCTTCATTTGACAATTAGTCCTGGCAAACCATACTACAAACCTTAGTTCATTTTCTAAAACTACCATATTGATTCAAAAATATGAGGAAACTGAGAACACACTCCACATCTAGATGTTTCCTTACTGTTAATGTTCTTCTTACCTCCTGCTACTTCAAACTGCATTTTATGATTGGGGCCTGTTTTAAACACAAATACAGGTTCATTCACCACTATATTCTGTAACTGTGGGTTACCACTACTAATGTTCCAATTTTTACCAACCAAATCCTTAATGTGCTTTGAAGATGGGTCATATGGGACCACCAAATCTCTTTCAAAATGAACATCGTTCTGTTTCTCCCCTGAAACTAAAGAGTTTGTGCCTAAAAGGGGTTTATACCTAGACCCCCATTTACCAAAACATACTCAGAAGTATCCTGAACTAAATTAGGAGATAACCCCGACTGAGAAACATTTCACCAATATATTTTAATTCCATGTGAACATCCTCTTTGTGGGAAGTCATCCTTGACACTCTAATACATTGCCCTTTCAAAATACTCTTTTTTTGACTAAAAGGATGACGACTTGAAAATTAAAGATAGCAATTACTAAGTGGGCTTCCATATACCCTAGGTTTAAAACCTGTTGAGTATGCTCAATAAAGGTGTCAAGATAACTAATTCCATTTTTATTAAAATTAAGTGTGAATTTCAAAAATGTACATGTCTTATTTAAATAATCCACAAACTTTTCTGTCTTTTTTCCTGGACCCTTCCATAAAATGAACACATCATCCAAAAAACTTGTGTATAACCTGATGTGTTTAAAAAAAGTACTATCAAAAGCATATTCTGATTTCCAGTCCAAGAAGATCAAGTCTGCACACATCGGTGTGCAGGATTCCCCCATTGCTACTCCTTTGGATTGTCTATAAAATTCCCCCTCAAAATAAATGAAAATATAGTCTAAAACCAGTTATCTACTTTCCCATCTAACTCCTCTAGTGCACACTGCAGTGTTTAGGATAAACCATTTTTTTTCATCTTACCTTTAGGCATCTATTGCAAGACCACCAGTTGTTGGAGAGCCCACATTCTGCCACTCAGTAGTCATCTTGGGATCAGTGCTTCTGTTTCATCCTGGTGAGAGAAGGAGTGCAGTTACATGATTTCCTGGAGACTAAAGATTACCAGAAAGCTTAATAACTGCTTTATAGGTAACAGCTTGAAATCTGTGCCTATATTCTGATCCTGGTGAGAGTTGGAGCAAAGTGCACTGATTCCTGACTCTTTCTGGTTGGAGTCTGAGTGTCTGTGCTTAATGTACCTGATTGGTCTGGTTGATATTCGAGGCATCTACCAGAAAAGGCTACAGTCATGCAGACCATTGCATCATCTTGGACAAGACTGTGGCTCACCAAACAGGCTGTGGCCTGCTTCTCTTTTTGGGATTGGTGCTAACATTTTGCTTTTGGTGAGAGAAGAAGGAAAGGCATATTGTATCCCAGCAGAGTGAAGCTGTGCTAAGACCAGCATTAGTAGTAGCCAGGCAGTAGCCATTCATGCAACTCCCCTCTTTTCATCATTCACGACAAGCTAATTCTTTAGTTTTCAGTAAGTACTGCTTGATTTCTTCTTAACTTTAGAATATCTGCCTGAATACTCCATACTTAAATTTTCATGGTCTATGTATTACTTTCCCCACAAGTGTTTGGCAATGCTCTGTACAGACTCAGCCACCTTGAGTGACATTTTTCCTGTAAAAGGAATATATCATGAAACAGCTCCAGTATTTAGAAATAATGACCATCCCTCCTAGCATGTCTAAAGGTCAGTTCCCTGCACTTTCTCCTATTATCTTGGTGAACCTGGGCATTCTGATGTAGTATAACGACCGCCTCATGTACACAGCCAACCCTCTCCTCTTACATCCCAACACTCGGACTTGTGGGAGATGCACTTATATATCCAAATTGGAAGCCATACACTCTCAAGCCAAGACTGGAATAGCTGGTCAAGAGGAGAAGGTCAAGCACCACACCACATGCAACACATAGCCCTCCAGAACACCCACCATCACAGCTCTCACATAAAAACACAAACCACACTCCCACATTCGTGGAGGCTCTCAACAGATATCTAACCAAACAGCAGAGACTACCAAAGTAGAAATGCACATGACCACCACAACACAGCACAAACCACAAGACACATAGCTCACCTACACAGTGTGCCCCTCAACCTAAGCCCCTAAGGCAAAACAGCTTGCCCAATACACTAATCATAGGTAACTCAGTAGTGAGGCACATTGTTATTCCACTCGCTAGGTTGAATAAGAAGGTAACAGTCAGCTGTCAATCAGGTGCCAGAATCCAACACATAACACACGCACTCAGGTCACACCACAACAAGTACAAGTATGACTCTGTCACTGTCCATGTAGCTGTGAATGACCTGAGATGCACCTCCCTGGACTATATGAAAAGAGACATGACCTAGCCCTGAGCAGCATCCTACCATCACCTAGAATGATACCACAGTACAAGCAGAAAATGATTGATTCAAGAGTTGGCTAAGTTTCTGGTGTCATTCTAAGGGAATCCAGTATCTGTCTGCTTGGGATAACATGACTGACAGACCTTGATGCTTTGTCAGAGATGACGTGCATCTGACACCCCTGGGTTTCTGGATACTGGCTAAAGTTCTTGCCACCCCTATAGTGCCATTTTTAGGCAATGTTCCAAAGACCAAATTACCACTGTAACAACTATAAATAAGTGCAATCTGAGAGTCATGCTGCTCAATGCTAGAAGTCTAACTCTCAATATGCACATGCTCCAAGCACTCCTCAAAATGAAGAACATCGACATTTGTGCTGTAACGGAGACCTGGTTTAAGGCAGCAGAAGCACCCCTGTGCTACCAGGCTATAACTCATTCCATGCCTTTTGGCCCCGGAACATAGACCTAAGCTGCAAAGGTGGTGGTGTCTCCATATTCATAAAGGATATGCACAGCTCCAGACTAGTAGCCCAGCATAATGCACCTGAGATACTACAGGCACAACTAACATTGGGTAATATGGCGATTCAAGTCGGAGCCTGCTATAGGTCCCCAACCATGTCCCAAGACTCTCACTCCATGTTCCTAACCACCATTGAAAATAATAGGATCCAACCCAACATTGTCATACTAGGTGATTTCAACTACCCCTCCATCAACTGGGAAAACTACACATGCATCAATACACTGGCCCAACGCTTCCTAGAATTCATCAATTCAGGTGCCCTGGACCATCTCATTCTTACCCCCACTAGATGAAGCAACATCCTTGACCTAGTTATTACTAACATGGGCAACCATTGCTTTACAGCAATAGTCTATTCCTCCCTGGTTAGATCCGACCACAAACTAATCACCATGGAAATACAAATCTCACACCCCTCCCGCAAAGGTAACCACCATGAAAAACTTCTCCAAACCTGATTTTGGACTCCTAAAAACAGAGGTGGCTAACTTCACTGCACCCACATCAAGGGAAAATAGATGCATGACTGCCGAATCATAAACCTATGCACTGTACGAATGCATACATAAATGCATGGAACTAGCCATACCCAGCAGAACCATGACACCCTCCTCCAAAAAAAGAAAGCCAATCTAGTGATTTCCTGCCATTAATAAACTCTACAACAGAAGGAAGAAACTGTTGCAAAAAAAGATGAAATCCCAAGACTGGATAAACTCCCTTATTAGCCTCAACAAAAAGTTGAGATCACTCATCAAAACCTCTAAAGCCAGCTACGAAGGCTGAATTGCATCACACACTAAAAACAACCACAAAGCCTTCTATGGTTATATCAAAAATCTCCACAGCAATGTCCAGGTGTGCTATACGTTACTGCACAATGGTACCTCTTTTACTGAGCCAACAGATATTGCCAATATACTGGCTGACAGACTCAGTGCCACTTTACTCCTCTCTCCCCCCTAAAGGACCAGTCACAATACCAGAGGAATGCCAGACACCCAGCATTACTGCAGCACAAGTTAAAGCTGCATTGTCCAAGGCCAAGAATACATCTTCCATGGAACCTGACAATATCCCTGGATGTGTTCGACATGAACTACAAAGTGAATTAGCACCTATGTCCCTACCAAATGGCGCACTGCTACAGTTATCCCTCTCTATAGAGGGGGAGTGACTACAGACCCTGGGAATTATTGCCCCATTAGCCTGACAAGTCTGATATGTAAGGTTATGGAGCGCATCATCATGGACCTAATTATTGGGAATCTCCAAACTCTACATCCCACGCAATTTGGTTTTGCGAAAGGTAGATCATGTCTGCTCAACCTCTTTGACTTTTTTGAGTCAGTCACCAGAAATGTGGATGAGGGCAAGGCAGTTCATACAGCCTACCTCAATCTGGCCTAGGCCTTTGATACCATTCTCCACTCAAGAATTATTGATAAACTCAAGAAACTAGGCATCAACCCCTATATCACTAGGTGGGTTGCAAATTGGTTCACAGATAGAACCCACAGTGTGAAAGTAGCAGACTCCAAGTCAGACTGCTGACCAGTCATGAGTGGAGTCCCACAGGGATCAGTCCTGGGTTTTCTCCTGTTTGGCATCTATTTCTCAGAAATCCAGGCCAACATGGAGGGACTCTGGCTGACCAAGTTCACAGACGACTGCAATCTGGGAGCCATTATTAACTCCCCAAGTGACAGCGACATCCTACAGAAAGGCCTCAATGAGACCAATGACTGATGTCAAAACAATGGCCTTAAGCTTAATGCCAAAAATGCATTGTCATCCCCTTTGGGAAAAACTCAGCTCCCAATAATTACCACATTGATGGGAGCCCACTGAAAACTGAAGGCGTTATAAGATATCTGTTTACATAGGTTGACAGCAACCTCTCCTTCGACCACCACATTGCCACTGTGGTAAGAAAGTCCTTCTATGTGGCACATTTCATTACCAAGGGTTTTGCATCCAGGAAGAAAGAGGTCATAATCTCTCTCTACTCTTCCCTCATTAGGCCAATCATCGAGTATAATGTTCCATTTAGCATGTACCTCACTAGACACATGCAACAGCTGGAAAGGCCACAAAAGTACCTCACAAAGAGGATCCTAGGCCTTAAACACGTGTCCTACACAGGCAGACTCAAAAAAACTCCAGCTATTCTCTGTCTCATACCATCTACTAAGAGACAATCTCTGCTTGACTTACAAAGTCATGTCTGACCCAGCTCTGTTAGAAATGCTTCATCTAAAGAAATCCAAATCCTTCCACACCACATGTTCCAGAGATGCCAGTCTCATTAATACAATCAACAGAACATGCTGGATGAACAGGTTCATAACCCAGAGACTGCCCATGCTCTGGAATAGACTTCCCATACATGTCAATCAGAGCACCTCACTGGCCCTCTTCAAGAGGAATCTTGATGAGTGGATGGGAAATAGAAAGTTCACCCCAGGGATCATTCCAGTGGCTCTACTTGATAGAGGCACTGGGAACTAATGTCGGGCAGCACGATGCCAGGGCACTTCTATGGCTAGGCTTGTAAAGGTTCCAGGGACATTTGCCAGTGCACACCTGTGAACCTATTAACTCCACCAGTAGACTGATTTCACCATTGGGGAGTGAAGTTGCTTAAACAAACTATTACTAAAATGTTCCAACCCTTCATTTCTTGGGACGGATGAGAAAAGATCTACCACATCAATGGTCTTAAAAATCAAGTCATGTGACCAGCAATCTTCTTTGATTCTCCCTAAAAAATCCCAAGAATCCCTAATAAAGTGTTGTAGCTGACCAAGGGTAGATTTCAAACATCTGTCCAGATACACACCTATTGGGTCAGTTTTGGAACCCCTACCTGAAACTATAGTCCTAAATTGGGGTGGGGTTACTAATGTCTTTGTGGACCTTAGGGATCTCAAATAGCATGGCTACCATAGGGTTTTTAACTCTTAAATTGTTGTAAATATCAACCATAATCCTCTGGTCCAACATATATTTCTCCAAATAAGAGTCAATTCTTTGGTGACTAATGTGGATCTCATTAATAGAAGAAACAGAATAAGTATTCCCATCATTTAATAAATCAAACATAGCATTAGAATAATCTTGAGAATTAAACAACACAATTCCACCACCCTTATCCAGTTTTATTATTCTAATGGTGTTGTCCTTTCTAAGTTGATTTAATAAGGACCTCTCCCCTTAAATTAATATTATCCAAGTACTTATTTCTAAATCTACCTTCAATATTATATAATTATTCTGTTATAGCTTATTCAAAGACATTCAGGGTGGGATGCAGTGGGGGTTAAAGGTACTTTTCTTTTTAACCACAACCTCCTTTAACCTCTCTTTTTCTATTTGAGTTTTCTCATCAAATAACATTTCCAAGTTTAGTTTGCTAATAAATAATTTAACTTCTGTCAAAGTGTCCACCAAATTTAACTCCTTATTTGAAATAGCAGGGAAAGATAGTGATTTTGTTTGAAAATAGACAGTTACCTGCTGAATTTGTAATTCTAGTTGTGGTGACTTGTATCTCCTACCTCCTTGGTAGGAACAAATGTCAAGCCTTTTAAAAACAGTGAAAAATGGTCGAATTAATTATCAATATTGGCATAACTGTAAATGTGAAATCCCTTGTAAGAATAAACAATATCATTGTGTACAGTTATCTGCGTACTCCTGTGTTGCAATTTGTTTTACTGACCTTGCTGGGATGCAGTAGCAACTGTTGCCCTGAGTCGTATAAATTCCTCATTTTTTGTTGTTGTTCCCTTTTCATTTCCCCTTCTGAAAAAAATATTTTTATTAATGTCGATCCACCTTGCATTTTCCATCCTATTGGTTTTATTCCCTTGATTTATTGGCATACTCACTCTCCTTTGACCAATTCTTTCTCAATTGGCTACTTCAGGTGCTTTGCCAACCTTATAATCTACTTTAATAGGATATGCCTTATTCTCTGCATACTGTTTCAGATTTCTATTTATTTTATTTTGCTTCTTACAAAATGTATTAAAAGATTTTTATCCACAAAATTCACTTGCATACTGTAAAACATTTCCCATTGACTAAAAACTAAGTCATTTGTAATTTTTTCATTTAATGCCTCCACTTCACTTGTCAGCTTTGTGATAGAGATTTCATTAAACTTAATAATCTTTTCCACTAAATCAAAACCATGTTGGTTAAACATTTCAACAAATTCATGGTACATTAAATCGGTATAACAAAAAAAGAACAGACATTTAAAAACACAAAATTAAAACTGTATAGCACTATTGGTTGTATAATGGCAAGTAGGGAGAACTACTGCTTCCATCTACCACCTGTCTGGGGTCACTGCAGTACAAGTGGTATGCTTCAGCTTTATTAAACCTGGAGGCTGTATTATGCAACTAATTTTTGTCTGAAAAGTGTGGGGTATAACTGTTATTACTGCTTCTTACTGCCTCCAGTATGTTATAAAGTGGCTTATAAAAACAGTGCTTCAGTACTCATGTCACTGTCATTGTCACTTTGGCATGCTCAGGAAGTGACTTACAGGCTCATCATCAGAGCTAAGTGATGAAGGCGTATTGCCACATACATGGCATATTGCATAGCACCTCTGCAAGTACATCTGCAATAATAATGATAAGCCTGCTGTCCAAATGGATATCACCTGAAAATGGTTACAGCTTAATCCATGCCATAACTATGTGTAGGCTAAACACAGACAATAGACAGTGGACATCATGCAAAGAATCTGTTATAAAAAATACCCCATACTCTGTAGTGTGAGCATGCTGTTATATCTGTGACCTGTAAAGGGTAATTAAGCGGGGCAATGGTGAGAATCTAGTTAACATCCAAAACCAATTCCTCTGATAACAGATGCATGTCACAATGAAGTAGAGAAGAGCTGTTGAGTATAGGTGTTTGCAGCCTTATATAATATGGTCTCAAAAATGAGCACAGCAATCCAGCTGTGATCTTGCCAATGACTTGAATAAAAAACTTAATAACTTGTTTATTTTTAATCAATGTCTTTGCACACTGTTCCCCAATATCCTACTGTACCTTTCTAATGCCTTGTGGTTGTGTTCAGACGTGGCATTCTACACATGTCTTCTCAGACATGACACTTTCTTCCTGCTTACTTTTATCACATAACCCATCATGCATGTTTCAGTTCAACACCATTGCCATAGTTTCTGAACTGGCAGCTCTGTAGGCAAACCCCATTCAGTACGCAGCTTTTTTAAAAATTTCCATATATTATTTTTTGGGAACAGCCTGTCTGTATTTGATGGGTTAGCTGTCTTATGCAATGTTGCACATTATGTATAGGAATGTTTTAGGAATCAAACTCGAGTAAGAAGCACGCACCTCATTTATGATTCATCTTAACTAAATGAATATGGAATATCTTATATAGTGTAGCAGGAAAGCTGGTGGAATCTACTGTGTATAAATAACATTTATTCAAGCACTGTAAACAGAATGTTCTGTGAGAACATCTCAAGCTAAATTACAATTCACAGAAGTTAACAAAAATGTATTGTGCTACAGGACAGTAGAAAATTATTTCTTCTTATAGATTGCTACAAAGGAGAATCCTGTGTCATATAAGTTAGTTATATGAAGTGAGTATGCCAAGAAGTGGGTGTAGAGTGGTTTATTTCCACTAAAATAATGCTACCAAATAGCTCTTAATAGACCCCTTAGCCATATACATATTTTTTGTGACACTGCTCACCACCACGCATCTATACTTCTAATATAAAACTTATAATAGTCATATATAATTCTCTGAACATACTTAATACCCCACCTCTTAAATAAAATATTAACATTTTCTACCCTAAAGGGTTCCTTCCTTCAATTCCATTTTTTTTAAATTTCTAACTACTGATTATAAAATCTGTTATCTATTTGACAAACCCGCTAATACACTTCCTCAAATGCTCAGTGTTCAACATCTACTAAATATATAAGTAACTTTTATACTGTAATAATTGCCTTTATTTCATATGAATGTAATCTACTTAGTATGAGTGTGCAACTCTTAATGTATATTACTTAATGGTGTTCATGTATATAACAGAATGCCTGTTTAAAAATGTTTTTAATATACTGTGCTTTTTTGCCTGGGGCTTCTGCTGAAATGGGTGCTGTGATTAAATCTGGTATGAAAGAAATAAACTAAACTAAACTAAACAAAAATAAAACATATTTCTGTGCTTTCCATATTATAGGTAGCAGGAAAGTGGATGTTCTACAACATACACTTTCATTGTATTTTGCTGAGATATCTACATTTCGGTAGCTTATCATTCAAGCAATTGTTCCAGATTCATTATTAATTCTCTTTAATTTTGAAATTTGTAGTACATTTCTAAATGCTTCCATTTTTTAACTCATTCATATTAGTAGTGATAACAAAATTATAAGATATGGATAAGGAAAGATTAACAGAGACCAGTTTATGAGATTATTCTGGAATTATACTGCATTACCTACATCATTAATGCAATTATATTCCACCATGGGCCACATAGTTATTCAATTACACATAGCATGCTCAAGGCATATGAACGAATATTAACAATTAGGATTCCTAAATCCTACTCAGGGTACTTCAGCCATCACTTTATCTTAAGCATGGTACACACCTTTAAGTATATGTGGTTATAAGTGGCAGGTAATTCTTTGGCATGTCTATTGATGTGACATGGATGGAAGACATATGAGGGAAATCCTGGAATACAACCCCTTGTCATACTCATGTAACAATATGTCTCTATAATCAGGACTATATAGCGTAAGCCCATACAATTATGACATTTACTGAATACCCCCAGTCCCCTGCATTTATCCAGCATGAATTAGAATTGCTCCTGTATCAGAAAGCTCACCTGTCTGTGGTCAGCAACTCCTACCTACCTCCACAAGCTTCTGTCAATAGTCCATCTAGCCTCCTTCTAACAGTACATCAGCACATGGGAATGCTACATGCCTTCCCAACCCACCAGTGAGTGATTTGTGTCCTTACCAGCCCTGCCCCAACTCAGGTGCTATGCTTTCAATATCTCTGGCCTCACATAAGAATTAGCAGACTCTGCTAGAAACTTCCACCAAGTTGTCAACTTTTTCCCTACATCTTGCTGTCAAATGGTAAAGCCATCTTTAAGTGTCACCTATGACATATGAATTGGTGAATATTCACTAAGTCTAAACCTTTCCTGGCAACAGCTGCTGTACTATGATGTCCACTTCCTTGGCTATCCATCTGCAGTCCGTCTAGTAATTTCTCTGCCTCAGCCCGATTACTGTAGCATACAACTACTTCTGCTAGGTCTCACTGCATGCTCATCTGTCCTCTCACTGTTTTATCGACATGGAGAATGTTAATGCTTAAGTATCCCACTTCAGTGAAATAGATTTGGGTGGATTCTTCAATTGTCACATGCCCATCTCAGATAAGACACTCATCTTCCTCATCTCCTGGATCCAATGTAACTGTCATCTCTTAGGCTTGTGATATGAAGGGGAAGAAATCCAACATTTATCAAGTCATTACTCATGAATAACAACTGACTTATACAGCTACGGCAGTGTGGATACTTTGCATTCAGCTCAGTGTATTTTTCATAAGTGCTTTCAGCTAATATTCATTAATTTGTTATAGCCCATAGACTAGGTGTCACTAAATATGTCAACATGTGGTCTGTGTTCATAGTTAACCAGAAGCTTGAGCTCAAGCTTCGCTGTTTGCATTATTGATAGTTACCCTGGAAAATCATGAATATGTTACCTATCTGTCCTTCATAAGACATCTCTCTGTCAAACAACAACAGCAGGATGCCTTTCTTTATTGAAGAAGAACATCTTTATTGTCATCTACTCATATGAATATCTTTAGTATATTCTAGCAAAATACCTAAATTGTCTACATCTCTTTGTTAACAAAATTATGAGTGTTTATGAGCAAAGCAGTGGTAAGTCATTTTTATAATAGTTCATGAATAATTGTATAGTAACACAAGAAGCGCACTGATTATGCTCCAAAATTTGGAAAAAAAATGAACTTTGTTACATACATTTCTGATGTAAGAAAGGTCCTTAAAAAGATAGGTTAGACACCCAGAGGTTAGTGTTGTGATGCTCTTGCATCACATTAGAACATGTACAGCAGACAACACAGACCCATGTCAGAAACCTGAAACAACATCAAAAGCGATAGCATACATTGATTTGTCACATCTTGTTGTTTTGTTCTGTGTATACGGGAGGTGCAGCATGAAATACGTTACAGAGTTTAAAGCAGTTAGGATATCAGCACATACTAAGTGGCCAGTCATTAGCAGAGTCCCTCAGGGATCAGTGCTGCGGCATGTACATTTTTGGTATCTACTTCTCTGAAGTCAAGGCAAACTTAAAGGGCCTCTGGCTAAAGACACAGATACCCTTCAAGAAGGCCTCACAGTGGCATACATCTGGTGCCACAGCCATACACTAAATCTCAATGCAAAAAAAATGCACAATAGTACCCTTAAGAAAGATGGCCACCTCTGGAAATTACAACATTAATAATACACCCCTAAAAGTAGAACCAGTGTGGTCAGTGATCTGGGAATACATGTTGTGAATAACCTGATATTTACACACCATGTATCTACCATGATGAGAAATCCATTCTGCACTGCACAACTTATAAATAAGGACATGGTATCAAAATTCAAGTAGATCATTGCTCTGCTATATGCAGCTCTCATCACACCATTCAGTGAGTGTAATGCAACCTTCAGAATGTCTCAAACCATCCCTGTCCCTATATTAAGTCTACTACAAATTGCTGGGCAATTATTTATACCTGGCCTGCAAAGCATCCTCAAATCCAACACTGAATGCTTTGTTGCACATCTTCAAAACAAATAACATCAGAAATATATCTATTCTAAGGACCCAAACCTCATCTGCGACATAACCAGGATATCTTTGAGGATTCTCTGAAATGGCTTCCCATCCCAACATTATTCAAATGAAACTTGAACAATTGGATGGGAAATCACAAATGTATCCACGGTTTGGCACCTGTATCTGTAACAGACAGTCGCAGCCTGTGAATAATTGATGTGTACAAGTCTATATCATAACCATAACATTACTTAGGGTATTAACACATCAGCAACATTTTGATACATTTGGGGTGTACTTTACTAGATTTAAAATGTCTCTTGAGCCAATACCAAATAATCACCTATGAATTTCATTTCTGGCTGCTGTCTGTGAGGCAGTACTAAGTGTGTTATAGTATACAAAGCTGCAAAACTCTTTGTGATCTTACAGTTTTCTTTTGGTTGCTTTTTTTCCCCTCTATCAGGTAAAGCTCCATGTACTACAAAAGATCTGGGCTGTAAAAACTTAGCACTCAGACATGTTTTCACTTTTTGTTGGTAACTGATAATGCATGCAGGAGATAATGCTTCATGTACTACAATGACCCCTCTGATCATAATCAAGCAGTTATATATTGTTAAAATGGATGTCCAGTCAACTCTCAAGGTTCATTTCTTGCTATCCATTTCTCAAGTGTTTAGTTGTTTATGATCTGAGGTGAAAAATTCATGTTTTATGTGCTACACATATTATATGGACATTCAGTTACTGTGAA
Organism: Protopterus annectens; assembly: GCF_019279795.1. Taxonomy (NCBI): domain Eukaryota; kingdom Metazoa; phylum Chordata; order Ceratodontiformes; family Protopteridae; genus Protopterus; species Protopterus annectens. The sequence continues at coordinate 230,958,128 of NC_056726.1, read as the reverse complement.
ACTTAAATAAATGACTGTGTCTGCCAAAATATAAGAATATTGCCTCACTGCTGACCATTTCAGATAAGATATGCCCTCTTCAAAGGGCATTACTAAGTCTTCTATACAATAATACTCCATTTAGATAAAAACAGAATACAGATTAATATACATGCCATTATGTGTCTTTTAAGTTAGTAATAATACATTTGCTGCATGCAAACCATTATGTGTGTGTGTGTGTGTGTGTGTGTGTGTGTGTGTGTGTGTGTGTGCGTGTGTGTGTGTGTGTGTGTGTGTGTGTGTGTGTGTGTGTGTGTGTGTGTGTGTATGTGTGTGTGTGTGTGTGTGTGTTTGTGATGGGTGAAACAGTATACCCCTCTGCTATTCTTGTGCTGGCAGTCGAGTTTCAGTCACATCTCTCGGTAATCAACTTGTTTCCAGCATTGCAGCAAGTTACTGAAAAAGGAATTACTTAGCTAATACATTTTGGTCCGGTGTCATTATTACACAATACATGACTGTTAAGTGTTCCGTATTTTGAAACTTATACTACCTGACATATATGCTTCCCATAATAAGCAGCAGACTATGCAACACTGGAAGAATAATTTATATTAAAAGGAACAAAAACATCTTCCGGTGTTGCATAGTCTGCTGCTTATTATGGGAAGCATATATGTCAGGTAGTATAAGTTTCAAAATACGGAACACTTAACAGCCATGTATTGTGTAATAATGACACCGGACCAAAATGTATTAGCTAAGTAATTCTTTTTTCAGTAACTTGCTGCAATGCTGGAAACAAGTTGATTACCGAGAGATGTGACTGAAACTCGACTGCCAGCACAAGAATAGCAGAGGGGTATACTGTTTCACCCTTTCAAACACACACACACACACACACACACACACACACACACACACACACACACACACACACACACACACACACACACACACATGCACTCACAAGTGCACAGACTCACATAACACTGACACCCATCATACAATACACAAGCAAACCATGCGCACACACACAGATATATGTGCAGACATGCATGCACAAAACTTTTCATGTAGTGTATTTTCAAATGTTTGGCTTCAAAGATAAAATATTCAAGATGGACATATTCATGAAAATCATAAAGACTAATTAATGATATACTTACATTCTTTCTCAACAACCAGCCTTATGGAATCTTCTACCTCCCACAGATAACACATTACAAAATTAGAAGATAAGTGAACTGCAAAGTTATCAAATTATATTATAGAACTAGTTATTGAAATCTATTTTCATTAAAAATAAAGTTTTCTGATAAAAATAATGAAATAAGGAAATGCATTGGTGCAGTCTTATTTTAGCTGCATGCTGTGGTTTATTTTCTAGTTCGATAACATATGATTGGAAACAGGGATTGTGTTGTAACCTGCAGGGAGACGACAACAAGAAGCTGGAGACACCAATCTTTCCTGTTAACACAGAGTCACTTTTAGCCTTTAGGTGGCAGTATGCTGTCATCACTAAAAAGAAGAATTGCTGTTCATGATAATGAAAAGCTGCGTTCCCCTAGTAACTGATTGTAAAGAAATGTTATTCCTTTTCATGGAAAAGATGTAAAACCCAGAGGATGCCTTGCATGATGTTAAATCCGGTTTTACATCTTGTTTAATAACAATATGTTATGACTGATAGTGCAATGATCTGGCTATGATAATAAACATCAACTAAGTCTTGCATTTTAGACTTTAGGTTTACCAGGCATAAATGTAGTTTGCGTGCTGATCATTTAGCCACCCCAAAGTTTTGAGATTCCTTCTCTAATCAAACATTTGCATTACTGGGTTGAAAAAAAATAAACCAGATCCATGGCTCTGATCTTTTGTTTTTCATGAAGTTTACCTACAGACCGCTCACCTCAGTATCTGATATTTAAGTATTTCTGAAGATGTAAGATAGATAGTTTGCTGAAGTCACTTGCTACACATTGATATAGCAGTACTCTTACTATAGCACAGTTCCCAGAATGTTGTGCTCATTGTATGTGCAATGCAAACTATTTTTTTCTCAGTCCAAAATACTGTATGGAGGGATATACTGGGGTGTTCCCAAAGGATAACTGTATTGTGTTACCTGCATAATACCTGGTGGTCTAGCAGCACTATACAGCTAACTAGTGAATCAGTGACGTGCAAGAGGAGGATAGATCAGAACTTCAGCAGTGAATCATTTACATATCTCTGAATTGAACACTTAAACCAGCTAAGAAAAGTAATTTGGGTTCTTACTACTGACGATGCAACTCTTTTGCGCAGGCACTATAGACACACACACACACACACACACACACACACACACACACACACACACACACACACACACACACACACACACACACACACACACACAGATACACTCAGCCTTGCAGTATTTACTTTTCTCTATAAAACTAACATGCAGTTTTCACTAATCTGCTTGGAAATATTGTGGTAGAGCTTCACTTTGAATCACTCTACCTTGCTATTTCATTCACTGCGTAGTGATCTGATTTAGAGCACATGGATCATTTACATTTCCTGTGCCACCATACTGATGCATTTGCATGCAGTATTATCCAGCATGAACAGTGTGGTTCTACAGCATACCTCTGTAGGGCTACAGTGAACTCTGAGTTTTTCCTTCATAAAACTCAAAGTAAACCTGCTTGAAACAACAACGCTCAGATTGTTTGCAGTCTATTAAGGGTGGCTGAAGCAATGGATTGTAGCAGCTATATCAACAATTTTTTAGTGTAATCATAATATACACATCTATGTAATGGGAAATGTTTCACTTAGCTATTTGCGATTTCACTGTCATATACATGAATGGAGACAGTGTCTTCCAGATAGTAATAGCAATGCATGTTGATGGCCATAGTAGGGCCAACACTAGCACTAAGATTTGAATTAGGGAATACATATTTTCAAAGGGGTAGCACCCTGCTGCTTGATTTTCCAGTAAAATTGTCAGCTATGGAGCCTTCTAATTGGAGAATTTACATTCCCTCCATCTGTCTATATTTGATAATGACACTTATTTCCAAAAGACGGGTCATAGGTGAATTATGTATCCTCTAAGTTGCCCATCAGTGTGCGTGTGTCCTGCATTGGGCCTTCATCCTATTTAGTATGAGTTTCTATCCATTTTTCTCAGCTATTGCAGGGATGCATGATTTCTTTCCCATGCCCTTGAACTGGATTAAACAGACAACTTGAAAATGAGTAAAGTGCAAATTTAAAGGACGTGTTTGAGGGTGGAGAACAAACATGCTCTTCAGCAAACAATACCAAATAACATCAGTAAAACAAGGGGTAAAAGGATTACACTGTACTGAGGATGTTTGCCTACAGAAAATACTGCATTACTGTAAGAAACAGTAAATACAGTTAATAAATGCAGCTGCCTAATTGAACATATGTTTAACAAAATGAAATAAATAACATACTACATTCCATTTTAAGCTATACATTCCAGAGAGAAATGAATGCCTTTGTTATCATTCTGCGTTAATCAGGCACATAACTGTTGTACTATTTAGGACTAGTATTTATCAGCTAAAGACATTTCTTAACT